>NC_081559.1:4117936-4197444 GCF_022355385.1 Mustela nigripes | reverse complement strand
AAAAAAAAAAAAAAAAAAAAGGAAGAATGAGCCGAAAAGCGGCGCAAGAGGAACCTTCGGAGCCGCTCCTAGCGAGCTCAGGCCGTGCGGAGGGGAGGAGGGTGGGGGCGTGGGGGGCTCCTGGGCCAGTCCTGGCTGGGTTTGAAGCGTGAAGGAGACTCGAGTGTGTTCACACGCGGGGGAAAAGGCTCTGGCGGGCAGGAAGGGGCCGGAGATGGAAGTCGGTGGACGGAGGAAGGACGAGCCAAGGCGAGGCGCGGGGTGGGTCTGGGAAGCAGCCGGCGGAGCGCCCCCACCCAGCCTTGCGGGCCAGGCGGCCCGAGGAGAGCACAAGCAGGGCAGCCCTCCTGAAAACTCAGCCCGTAGGGGCGCCTGGGGGGCTCCGTGGGCTCAGCATCTGCCTTCAGCTCGGGTCATGATCCCGGGGTCCCGGGATCGAGCCCCAGGTCGGCCTCCCTGCCCCAGGGCAGGGGGGTTTGCTTCGCCCTCTGCCCCTCGCCCCACTCGTTCTCTCAATCTCTCTCACACACTTTCTCTCAATCAAATAAATAAAATCGGTTTTTAAAAATCAGCCTCTAGCTTTAGGGTCATTTCTTGATTTCATGTCATGAATTTCCCAGAAGTGCCTCATTCGAAACGCCTCCCACGGTACGTGCTCTCATCGACCCGGGAAGCCCGCAGTCTGGGTTTTCAGTTCTGCTTGGCATAGGCCAAACCGGGCTTTGACCTGTTGCTCTTACTTTCAGGTTTTTATTCTGGGCGATTTCAACCTTGACTTAACAACTGAAAAATCCGACAAGGAGGGACAGAACAAGAGAAGGCAGGCATCCATTTCACCATCACCTCAGCCTTCCACGAAACCCTACCCGGCCGCAGCCGCCCGCGGCACCATCGGCCCTGCCCGAGGGCCCTCCCCTCCGGGTAAGAAGGGATCCGCTGGGGCCGCTGAGGCGCCGCGCAACGACGGGGCTCCAACAGCACAGCGGACATCACAGACACTACAAAATAATTTGCTGTCTCTTCCTCATTCCGCACGCCCGTCCTCTCCCTGAATGAGATTCCGTCCATAAAAGCAAGAATTCTGGTCTTTGGTCTCTCACAGCTTCAGTTTTATGACAGAGTCCGATCGATGAAGGTTTACTTCAACCATAATTTTAAGCGCCAAAGCTTAAGATTTTTAATTGTCTTTGAACGTATTTCCCTAATTTTATAATAATTATCTGACTTCTTTCTTCTCCATGCACTATCCTTGGGTTTGGATATTATTATGAGGAGACATAAAAGGATCTATTTTCCCAAGCCACCTTCCCTCTTAAATACCGTGAAGGTTTGAAGGGAGCTGTTCGTGCCCCCCGTGCCCCCCACAAGTACCGTACAACGGTCTGCGAGGGGCAAGTGATGGATGGCACAAACACACGCGCCTTGGCTGAAAGAGCGAAGGCCAATTCTTGAACAAACCACGCTCATTGGTCTCTGATGTTCTCTACAGATACGCTCGGGGGCTCCATGGCTACTGGGCGCTCGGCTGTGCCAGGCGCTGCCCCGGGAGTCCTGTGTGGGTCACGAAGCCGCCAGCAGATCCACGGTCGTTTCCGTCCTGCATCCACGACTTCTTGGCGTCAGCTCCATTCCCTGTTCAACTTTGAGTCCACATTCCTTACCGCCCCCTTCTGCACGTTACTGTGGGGGGAAGGAGCGGTGGGAACAAGCCAGAGCATTTTAGATGGAAGACGTTGCCCCAGTGAAACAAGAGCAGTCTCGGAAGTGGTCTCTCCCTCGTCTGTCCAGGCCATCCGTGGGGACAGTTGTGGGCCAGCGGGGCGGGAAATGTCGCCCTCTAATGGAGGCCGTGGTTCCGGGCGCCGGACCGTTCGCTTGCACTGTCCTTGAGCTCAACTGTGAGCTCGAGCTCTGTTTTACCGGTCGTCCTCTCACAAAAATGTCACTTCACACTCAATCCTGATTCTTTATCTTTCTTGACAGACCAGTTCCTCATTTTACGTCTAACATTTTTTTCTTTATAAAATTGATATATGTTAATTGCTTAATATTCAGAAAACACAAACAGATCAAAGACCATAAAAATCCCACGAGTCAGAAATAATCATTATTAACATTTTGAACTTAATAAACCTTCCAGTCACTTTCTCTGCACCCAAATAAACAAACACACATATACATGCGTGCATTCATAATTTTTGACTGCTTTTTATTTTTATTTTATTTGTTTTACGATTTTATTTATTTATTCGAGACAGAGGGGGTAGACAGCCTGAGTAGGGGAGAGGACAGGGAGGGCGAGCGGCAGAGGGAGCAGCAGACTCCCCCCCACAAAGCAGGGAGCCCGGTGCGGGGCTCGATCCCAGGACACTGAGATCATGACCTGAGCCGAAGGTAGATGCTTAACCCACTGAGCCCCCCAGGCGCCGACCACGAAAAAGGAGCATTGCTTTTTAAAATGGGATTTATATTTTTTTCTTTCCATTTGGCAACAGATCATAAATCCCTTTATATCATTTAATATTTTTCTTCAATAAAAAATTTCAATTTCTAAATGTAAATGCTTACTGCCCCGACAGAAGAATCCGAAGATACACACACACATCCCTTTATGCTGCCTACCTGAGGCAGCCAGAGTCAACATCCCGATTCGTAACCATCTCTCCCTTATGCGAACTTCCACACACATACACGAAGGTTCTTGTTTGTTTTCACGAAACGGGCTCTTGCCCTGCATATTATCATGAAAGCAACTTTTCTCTCACAGTATGTCACAGATGCTCCTCTGGGCCAATAAGTCAAGACTTAATTCCTTATTTTAAAAAACTATCTTATAACACAGTGTGGATAGACCCTAATAAATTACTCCTTGTCCTATTGACAGACATGTAATTATTCCCAAATCTTTGCCTCATGCGTGTGCTTTACTTCCCATAATATAGATTCACATAAATAAACTTGCTGGCCAAAGGGTTGCACATTTCTAATCTGCAAACATTTTAGAAGTTTTTGTCCAATTCCTTTGTAAGAGGTTGAAAATCCCCCACTCTTGTCAGCCATGTACGAATGTGCCTGTTCCCCCATCCTTGCCAGCACTAAAGGGTACGTCCCTGACTGTCATGCCGTTTTGCAATCGTTCATGTGAATGTTCCTCTAAAATACATGTTCACGGGCTTTGGCTTTTAACGTATCAATTTACCTTTGATTCTTGAGTCAACCTCCTGTATCAAACACCGGAGCTGTACCCGGTATCTTCACGTTGCAAGAGAGATCGCCATGAAAATGCAGGCTCGCGCCCATGTGCGTCCACCGGCTCGCTCGGACGGAATTCCTAACACCGGAACCGTGTTCGCAGAGTGATCTAGAGTGTGGGTTCTGGGGTCAGCCGTGCGGACTGAATTCTAGACTTACCACTCTCTAGCCGTGTGACTCGAGGCAGGTGTCGCGTCATTCTGCTTCGGTTTCTTTACCTGCAAAATGGACATCATGATCATCTGTAGCTCGGGACTGTTGAACAATGAACGTTAGGACAGGTGCGGCTCTCGGCCGGTGTCCGGGATAGAGCAAGCGCTGAACGAGCAGGTGTTCGTTCCAAGATGTTAGAAACATCTTGAAGGCTGCCGGTGCATACGTAACAGGGCGGTAAAGGTGAAGTTTTGACCCTGGCACTTGGAAACAACAGTCTCCCCAAGTCACATTCTCACCCACTCTGCTTGCCAGCGCTCCGGACCGCAACCCCTGTGGCTCCACTGAGTCTGAGAGAGCAGACAGACAGACAGACATGACTAACGTACATGGTCTTGATTGCAATCAATGTTCCACATCAAAGCTGAGTGCCTGGACCATCCGAAGGGTGAAAAGAAAGACTATTCCTCCTCCCCAGGTCCCTCAGGAAGGAAGACGAGGGCGTCTTCAGCTGAGCCGTGCGGTGGACCCCAGTGTCGGGGGAGAAGGGGAGCCTGGTGACCCCCACCTCAGCTTCATATCCTCTCCCTTCACTGCGGTGCGTCCTCTGACC
Source organism: Mustela nigripes (assembly GCF_022355385.1). Taxonomy (NCBI): domain Eukaryota; kingdom Metazoa; phylum Chordata; class Mammalia; order Carnivora; family Mustelidae; genus Mustela; species Mustela nigripes. The sequence continues at coordinate 4,193,426 of NC_081559.1, read as the reverse complement.
GGCAGAGACGCAGTTAGCACCAGAAAGAGGGGGAGAGAAGAATGACGGGGGGACTCAGACCGCTGTCCCAAGGACAGGTGACCCGCCAGCCACAGGCCTCCGCGGGGAGAAGTCTGTACTGTGAGCCACGGCTGGGCGGCATGTCTGGGATGAGACTACAAAAACCCGTGCGTGTGAATCTGTAGGACCCTTCGACTCTACTAGGACTGTATATACTGTTTTGAGTAAGAATGTGCTTAACTCAGAATGCCTGTTGGTGGTTTCATATGCAATAATATATTTTTCTAAAAATATGGACTTTACAGGAAGGTGTGTGAGTACAATTACTATGATGCCTAACTCATTATCATTTTGGATTTTTTTTTATATTTACCTTCATAGTGAATGCTGTAAAATGTTTTGCTGTATAGAAGAAAGATGTTAATAAATGTCACACCAACCCTGGTGGCATTGGTGAGGAAAGTGGGGGAAATAGGTTAGTTCTATCAGGACATAGCTGAACATTTAAAAGGGATTCTTCGATTCCTCAACTGTAGAAGCCATTTCAATGTCATTTGCTCATTGGACCCCATTGTCATGTGTGTCCAGAGCCAGTGTGTCCAGAGTCCAGTCCAGAGTGCTACCATCTAAAAGGGGACTCAACTCTCCTTCAGTGTGCATCTAAGGAACTTCAAAGAAGTAAAAGTTTGGTAAATCAATGGGATTTAGTTTTAGTTTCTCTGGTGACACTGCTTTGTGTATTTTAAGAAATCGAGTAGGACGCCTAGGGCTCTATTTGGAAGACATGTGACATTCGTACCAACAGAACACCACATACTGCACACTGTAAAGTTCCCGTGTTGATCAGCTGTGAGTCTGCAGTTTATATGGTAGGCACACATTGCCGTGAGATCTCATAGTAAGTGAATAAATGTCTTGCGTACCTGTGAAGCAGTCGGCGTCTGTGACTTTGACCCTGGGCCAACCCATTCCACACGAGTGGTCGGAATGTCAGGGGCCGGCCACGTTTTCCGTCGGCGACAGGGAGGGCGAGATTCCACCACTGAGCACGTTTTCACGCGCGGAGAGGAGGTAACATAAAAAGCTCTTCGTGCCCGTTCCATGTGAAGGTTCCGCATGATACATCACGGCCTTCCAGAAGCAGCTGCCTCGACGGACTCCCCAGCGAGCAGCGGGCGAGCCCTGTTCTCCCGCACCCAGACCCCTCCTGATCCACGACTTGGTGTCCCGGCAGACGTGGCTCGCGAGAGGGGAGCAGCAGGCGGCTGACCTGGATCCTTTGCCAGCATCTTTCTCACAGGACGGCTGGACTCTGGCGAGATTCGCTCCTGCGAACTGGGCCCGACGGAGGAAATGCCTCCCGGAGTGGACAGTCCACCTCCCTGAGGACCGGCCAGGGCTCCCGCAGCCGCTACAGAGCGTCCCACGGCCCTCCAGGAAGCCCATGCCGGCCAGCCCTGCCTCTCCAGCGCCGTGTCACCGACGGCAGCCGGATTCCAGGAGGGAGGACATGAGGTGGCCTCCGGGAACCACCAAACAACCTGTTCACAGACGAGGGATCCGGCATCTAACTGCAATGCAGCTCATGAGGGATCATCTCACTGAGGAGGAGAGTTTGAACATGAGTCAGCAGAACTCCGGCTCCATTCAGCGCAGATGGGACCCGGGCCCCCCAGGACCCACAACTACCCACAGACATAGCTGGTCTGGGGTGCCTGGGTGTCTCAGTGGGTTAAAGCCTCTGCCTTCGGCTCAGGTCATGATCTCAGGGTCCTGAGATAGAGCCCCGCATCGGGCTCTCTGCTCCTCTGGGAGCCTGCTTCCCCCTCTCTCTGCCTGCCTCTCTGCCTACTTGTGATCTCTGTCAAATAAATAAATAAAATCTTTAAATAAAAAAAATAGCCAGTCTGCGGGGCCAGGAGAGGTGCCGGCGACGGGGCGTGTGCACATCGCCGTGACAGGTGAACGCAACATCAGGGAAACACTTAATCGCCCTGTTTATCCCCAGCAGGACTAACAACCCGAGCGAGAGGCAGAGCGCATCCTTCTTCAGGTGGAAATGAGCCACCCGAATGCCACGTGCTCCCAGTTTATGGACCAAATACCTGCTCGCGCTGAAGCTGCCACATGCTGTAACCCTCAGCGAGGAAGTGAGTCCGACACGTTCTCGCTCCCTAAAGAACAGTCCTTCCCTGGAGTGCATAACCCGTTACTGCGGAGCTTGTAGAAATCACATGCAGGCTCTATATCCCACCGCAGAACAAATGGGTTTTGTAGGAAAAAATGCACAGATCATGACATTTTGTTTTTCTTTAGCTTCAAGCTTTTATTTCGGTGCGGTGATTGTTTTGCTCTCTTGCTTTGTCTTCAAGCAGCAATTCCTCGGGCATCGCGATCCCTGGGTTTGAGCCAGAGCTAAGGAAAAGATGTCACTCTCACCTCGGTTCCTGGCCAGAGTCAACGGTGGGTCCAGGCCAGGTGTGGACCACAGTGAGAAGTGGGTTGAGGGACCTCAAGACGACTTCGGGTACCAGGCACCCTTTTCCGACTCGACCTTCCTCCTTCATCTGGGTTCCTGACCTCGTTCATCCTACGAGGGCACCATCTCTGCTCTGCCACCGACGCTAGACTCACTCTGAGGGCTCAGGGACTGACTAGTCACCCCCTATCCCCGTACCAACACAGGGCTCGGCGCGTCGTAAGCCATGAATGAACATTGCGCAAAGGAATCTGTATGTGAACGTGGGAATAAGCGGAGTGTATTCACAGAGAAAGGATCCCGGGATGGAGTCTGGAGCTGGACATCGAGGAAGTCAACACACCTGAACCCGTCCACGCATCAGTGACCTGCGAGGCACTTGGAGTCTCATCGAATTCCCACACTCCTCCGACCGCCCTCAGTCCTGGCAGTATTTCTCCGGGTGTGCTTTGGCCAGCACGAGCTACAGCTGGAAGTGGAGTTATTTCCAAACGTTTAGAAACACGACATGGTGACGACTTTAAGAAATCAAGATCTCAGTGGTTCTTGAGTCTGTCTCTTTCTTGTGTTCTGTCTTCTCCCTGTGCCCAGCCAGATGGATCCGTCAAACTATTATTTCCTTATTTTTTTTTAAGATTTTGTTTATTTATATGACAGAGAGATCTAAAGTAGGCAGAGAGGAAGGCAGAGAGAGAGGAGGAAGCAGGCTCCCCGCTGAGCAAAGAGCCCGATGCGGGACTCGATTCCAGGACCCTGGGATCATGACCCGAGCCGAAGGCAGAGGCTTTAACGCACTGAGCCACCCAGGAGCCCCAAACTATCTTTTTCTTAAGGCAAGTTGTGTAGGGAAGGCAGGAGGAGTCAAAAGTCGTGTTTTTTACATGTAATTTTACACATTTAAAAATCATTCTTGACACCGGGGTCTTGATTCACTGAATTTATCCTTGGCTTTGAATTTGTCCAGATTAGTTAGAGATGGTTAGAGCAGGAAAGCAATGCTCTACAACTAGGAAAATGACACTGTGAATTGGATCTCTGAGAATGTACCAGAACCCCACATCTGCGCAACGCCTCAGGGACTCCACCAGGAATGTCACACAGAGCTAACGTGATCATGAAAGGAACCTTAAGCCAAGGAGATCCTATTGTGTTTTGATATATCCCCAACACCACACAATCTTAGTTACCTCTTTCTTTTAAAAATAAAGTTTGGGGAGAAGGGATTACCTTAGATGTCCGGGTGGTTACCTTGTGGACAAACAAGAGTATATAGTGCTTTGCTTCACAGAACAAGTAACACCTGATGCGTGCCAAAGTCCCCGTTGGCATGATACAGCCTTTTCTTTGGCTAAGTTTTGTCAAATGGACATCGTGAGGTCATTTCCAATGAGCCATCCCCTGGAAAGATTCGGTTACATTTGAGAAATGTATTTTTCCTCCTCCTAACTTCCCTTCCCTTGTCGTGTCCAGGATGCGACAACAGTGAGCAGTGTTGACTGTAACGGTCTCAAACGGAGAACACCCCGTGTACCTGGCCGAGTGGTCAAGGCCTGCATGGCCGCTGGAACCTCATTCAGGATAAATCATTCTGTCTAACGGGCGCGAGTCTAGGCTGAGGCACAGCTGAGCCTTGCTCATTTCGGTTCCAGAAAGAGAATTCAAAGGGCTCTCTTCCGAAATATTTCTTTTCAAGGAAATCACTCAAAACCTGCCTACATAAGCAGTTTCTACACAAGTTAGCCATTGTAAGGGTGTTAAAAACTCATGGGCAAGTGAATTTAAGATAATCCCCAAAGTAACTGTTTAAACACAAAGTAATACCTGTTTTTAAGTGTAGTTTCCCAGGAGAGCTTAGGGGGCCGTCAACCAAGACCTTGAGTCCGTTAGTTCAGATGGAAATGGAGCAGCGGGAGCTTTTCTCCTCCGCTCTGACTTTCTCCTTCTCACCGTCAGCACACAGACACCCGGAAATTCACTGGGGACTATTTCAAAATCCACCTCAGTAGTCCATGGCAGAAGATTTAACCATCTCCATAGATTTCATGACCTTTTTCTGTTTTTCTTTTTCCTTTCTTTCTTTTCTGAGTGCGAGGTTTGATCTCCATTTGAACTCTTTGTCCCTCCCTCCAGCTGGTCTTTAAAACATGAAATCAGAGGAACGAAGCTTTTTATGGACTAATATTCCTGGGTTTCCCCCTCTGAATGTCCACCTTTGTAATTTCCACACATGACATCACCGAGGAGACGGCCCCGCTGTCGGAGACGCTCAGCCCTCGGTGAGCACAGCCCTGTGATCCCAGCCCAGGGACCGGAGGCACCGCATCAAAGACTAGTATGGGCGAGGACAGAGAGCGCCACCTCCGTCCACATGGCGTCACGGGCACTCCCTCACTGTCAGCAACCTCCCTGCCCGTCCTGCACTGATCCCAATCCTGACTCAGCCTTCAGAAACTCTGAGACATCTCTCGTGCTTCATTTTGCCTGGCGCAGTCTTAAATACTTCATGTCAATTATCTCCCAGATGAGGGCATCAAAGTACCGGGGAACTGTTTAACGTGCCAGTGAAAAGTCAGATCTTTTTCCTCTAGAATGGAGGTTGGTCACCATTCTTCTTTGTCTCCTCGACCACCCATCCTCGAGCTTTGATAAAGAATCCCATCTCTTGGGACGCCTGGGTGGCTCAGTGGGTTAAGCAGCTGCCTTCGGCTCAGGTCATGATCCCAGCGTCCTGGGATCGAGTCCCGCATCGGGCTCCTTGCTCCGCGGGGAGCCTGCTTCTCCCTCTGACTCTGCCTTCCACTCTATCTGCCTGTGCCCACTCTCGCTCGCTCTCTCTCTGACAAATAGATTTAAAAAAAAAAAAAAATTTTTAAAAAAAAAAAGAATCCCATCTCTTTGGTTCTTCCTCCATTGACCCTAAGTGATCACATCTTTCTCTGGACACAGGCTTCAGGGCCACCTGGAGGGCTCGGCGTGTCGGCCTAATTCATAACTGTGAGGTCTTGCTGCTCGTAGACACTCACAGGAGGCTTGTCGGGGACCTAGAAGCATCTGAGCTTTCCCAGAGGCTAACTCACTTAACTTCTACAGTTAACCCAATCCCTGGGTTCTGTTTCGCAGAGGGAACATCTGAAGCCCAAGGGGACACCTGAGCTGCGGGAAGAGAAAGCAGTGAGGACTGATGTGACTCAGCTAGAAGGTGGCTGAGAGGTCTCGCGCCCAGGCAGCCAGGGCCTCGAAGCCCCGTTCTAACCACTGTGCCATCCTGCCTCTCCGTACACTGAAGGACAGACAAGCAAGATGGGCTGCTTCGCCCATCCGGCCCGAGAAAGAATGATCTATCCACTTAGGTATTACTGAGATCATTATAGAGTAAAACACAGCAAATATTTTGGTCTGAGTATTTTTGGACTGTAATCATTTAAAAACAACTTTCATTTTATTGGCAGGAGAATTACAGATTTCTATGTTATAAACAGCCATGGACTGAGGCATAAATAAAAAAAAATTTTTAACTATTTTCTATCTTTTGTAGATGGGAAAGGGAGTTTTCTATTGCCCAGTGGCATCTTGGAGGGTTGAGAGGTCTTTATGCAGACGGGCTTTCTGGCTTTATGTCTACTGGAAGCTTTTATTTTTTAAATCTTGCCTGACAACCAGGGTTTCACTCATTGTGGGCCTCACACAGCTTCTCATAAAATATTTTGCTTCTAAGTGAGTTGTGAAAATGGGACTCACAAAACGATGACAGAAATATTGCCATAAAAAAACCTTCCAAAGCCTTCATGGTAACAAAACAGAATGTACGCGGAAAAAATGTCTAGGTAGCAATACAAAGGTGTACAGGACATAAGAGAGGGTTTCTTTCTCCTGGAAGCCACTACAAAAATTCATTTAAGGCCATACTGTACTCATATAATCTCTTGTTAAAAATAATATTAAGCTCATACCAAAACAATTTCCAAAGAAATTACATAAGACACAATTAATGTTGATTTCAGTGACTTATTACCAGATAAAAATGAGAAAGTACTACAAACTGTTAAGACGACAATTAGAAGAACATTCTCCTTATGAAATTTCAATCAAGGCTGAGTGACAAGAAGACATCCTAGACGTTCAAACCCTTGGAAAATATACTCCCTGTGCACTATTTCTGGAAATAATTATTAAGGATGTATTTTAGCAAGACACAAAAGTAAACCCAATTAAGGAGGAAATCTGAGCTCTAACAAACAGGGAAACCAGCCAAGCAGGTGATACAAAGAAAGTCCACAGTGACAGACGTAGAGCAAACCCAGCATGTCGACACACCCGTAGACGGTACGGTCCAGAGCCCTATCCCGGGGATACGGCAAACAGGCATATTTTCTTTTAACCATCAGAATAAGAAATGGCAAATAGAAATTTTAAAAAAAATTACAGATTTTGAAAAGAAACCAGACATGGTGTAATTTTGAGCACATTAGAGAAGAAAATCCATATGACCTCAGTGAACTGAAGAATCGCCCTTACAAGGACATGGGTTTCGTCACATAGGGCATGGCGCGTCTGTCCCTACTGGCCAGTCACACCGCCCGGTTCCGCAGTAAGTACTCTGCATGTGACAACACCACAAGCGCTCTCATTTACAGTTGTGGGGCGGAACGTAAACTGCTCATCCTGACAACATAAAAATAAAGGCATAACCAGACAAAATTGGGAAATTTCTGGGGGAGGGAAGACAGGAAAGCACGGGAAGATGATTTCTTCATTGCGCCTAACGGGGATGAAGAGACATCACAAGGAGTAAAGATTGAAGTGCATTTTTTAGTTACAAAAGCACAAGCACAAGGGAATCACCCACTGATAAACAGTCCCACGGACACTTAACACGACATGGAATCTGTAATTTACTTCAGGCTCATGTTGTCTTGGGGGGCAGGAGCGGGGAACGACACTGTACCCCGCTTCAGCTTTCTCTCCTCAATCAGGGCTCCTCTGACTCCAAGAAGCTCCTCCCGGTTACCCAGACAGCTCAACCTGAGACAGCACGGCGTCTCTCACTGCCGGCGAGCAGCACGGGTGCTGAGGGCGTAAAACAACACGCGGACAGAACAACGATCGTGGCCCCTCCCTGTCCAAGTCCTGCTGCTGGCTGCGTGATCTCCTCCCGCCCATGTCCCACCCATGCACGCTGGGGTCCAGCTCCCAGCTCCCGTCACACAGCCCATTCTGGCCAACACTGGTCCCACACAGCCCATTCTGGCCAACACCTGGTCCCACACAGCCCATTCTGGCCAACACCTGGTCCTTCCAGCTGCAGAGCATCGTCTGACGCGACTAGTAAGATCATGGCTTCATGTGGTCCACCTGGGTTTATATCCTGCCTCCATCACTGTTTCTCTGAAACTTCAAATTATTGCATCTATCCCAAATTTAGATCTGTAAACTGGAGGTGTTGGTATGCACCCCACAGGTCGTACTGATGAAATAACAGCGGCATCTCAGTCGGGCGCTCCCCACTCAACTGGCTACAATCTCCCTAACTTCCCTTCAGAGCTTAAATGTCTTGGGTTGAATATGAAGGCTTGTTAATACATCCAATCTCCTTTTTTCTCTCTTTAAACATCTGTGGTCACCAGTAGAACGTCCCTGTCTGAATTTCCACACTTCTGCGACCCGTACCCTATTTAAACATAGAGCCATCCTGGTGAAGCAGTTCCTGGGCCAGACCAGAAACTGGATTGCTGCTGCCACCTGCTGCTTACGAGGGGGAATTTGAGGCAGCATTTCCGAGAAACCTGTGTGCTGAGGCCCAAATGGCCAAGGGCTGCCCTGCCCCCCACTCCCGCATTTTATGTTAGACATCCCTTGGCAGAGGCAAAAAGGCGCTATTTATTGTCTACGAGCAGTATCTGGAAAGGGAGATGCATACTGCTTTGTTTTCATCTTTGGGATTACATCAAGTTCAAGACCAACCACGGACAAAAATGTAAAGTTCAATTTGAGGGACTGACTTTCTTTCCTTTTCCTCTTCCCCATCCTGTCTTTGATTTCCCTTGTCCTCAAGACAGACATGCTATTTGTTCCTCAGATCAAAAGATCCTGATGAAATAATTCGCTCTAGGGTATAAGTGACTAATAAGGATTAACATGACTTCTCTCCCTCTAATGTTTGCATTTATACTCTCTTTTTAGACAGAGGAATTCTATGTACATGGCCCAAATTGTAAGAGGCCATCCCCTCAAAAACCACCCAGTTCCGTTCCAGAAGCACATCTTTATCTGTACCTCCCAGAGATTCTTCTGCCCATACATAAACATACGCATACAAATGCTACTTGTTATCATGATTAAAGGCAAGTGCTACACGAGTTATTCTGCATCTTGCTCCTTTCACTTAATGATTATGTCCCGGTATTTGCACTTTAACAGGAATTTAAAACTCAACCCTCTTCTGCGCAAAAAGAATAAATCTCTTTGTGAAAGCTGAGTGGTCTTCAAGCTGGGATAGAGGCAAGACTGCCTCAAACGTCAGTGAGGATATGAGTCACCTGGGGAGTTTGCAAAACAGGTGCCTTCAATACGTCCGTCTGGGGTGAGGCTGGGAATGACACGACTAAGAGGGATGCGCTCATCCTAATGCAGGCTCCGTAATCACACTTAGAGAGAATCACTGTTTAAAGGTAGAAGTTCTCAGCCCTGATTGAGTGTTAGCGTCACCTGGGGAACCTCAAAAAAAAAATACAGATGCTGATGACCTTCGTCTCAGCTGGTCCCCTGTCCACGGCCGGCATTCACGCAATTCTCAAACGTGGCTGCTTACTGGAGTCACTAGAGACGCCTGAAGGAACACATGTGGGTCGCTCTCTTGGAGGTGATGTGATTGGTCTAGGGTGTGGCTGGAGTACCGTGGGCTTTCAGAGCTCCCCCCGGTGATTCAAGTGTTCCGCCACCGCTGAGAAAAACCTGCTTTAAGAACGTGCTCACTGTAACTCCAGAGTGATGACAGGTGGCACTGCCAGGAATGTGTTTGTGGCACTGTCAAGGAATGTGTTTGTCTCTGGCACCATTATTCTGATAGACACGGGAAGGCAGAAGTAAAGCCAACATGTGACCTTTCTCTATATTTCTTTGGTTATAAACAGTTTGTACTTTTCCACAAACACCAGTTCGATGAGAATGCTGTTTTCTGTCACTGGTGTGGTAGAAGGACAATATGGCCGCTAACTGTCCATCCTTGATCTGTAAGATCAATGAGATGAGTCACACACGGAGAGAGGACCAAACCTTGTCTCCACCTAAAACCAGATGTGGGTGGGTCATACACCTGAAAGAGAGCTCCCTCTGCTCCGGCAGTTACTCCTCTCTCAGGGAAATCTGGCCTCAGCATCTCTCCTGCAGCATTCCACGAAAAGGGATACTCTGTCTTTATCATTTCCATGGTCTAGAGTCATTTTCTTCCCCCTGCCCTGGGGCAGTGATAACTGGATTGGAGAAACCATCTCTGAAACTCCTCCGTGAGGAGCCCCATCAAGAGAAGCCGTCTCGATCCCATTTACAATCGCACCCAAAACCATAAGATACGTAGGAATAAACCTAACCAAAGAGGCAAAGAATCTGTATTCAGAAAACTATAAAGTACTCATGAAAGAAATTGAGAAAGACACAAAGAAATGGAAAAACATTCCATGCTCATGGATAGGAAGAACAAATATTGTGACAATGTCTATGCTACCTAAAGCAATCTACACGTTTAATACAATCCCTATCAAAATACCATCAATTTTTTTTCAAAGAAATGGAACAAATAATTCTAAAATTTATATGGAACCAGAAAAGACCTCAAATAGCTAGAGGAATGTTGAAAAAGAAAGCCAAAGTTGGTGGCATCACAATTCCAGACTTCAAGCTCTATTACAAAGCTGTCATCATCAAGACAGTGTGGTACTGGCACAAAAACAGACACATAGATCAATGGAACAGAATAGAGAGCCCAGAAATAGACCCTCAACTCTACAGTCAACTAATCTTCGACAAAGCAGGAAAGAATGTCCAATGGAAAAAAGACAGCCTCTTCAATAAATGGTGCTGGCAAAATTGGACAGCCACATGCAGAAGAATGAAACTGGACCATTTCCTCACACCACACATGAAAATAGATTCAAAATGGATAAAGGACCTCAATGTGAGACAGGAATCCATCAAAATCCTTGAGGAGAACAAAGGCAGCAACCTCTTCGACCTCAGCAGCAGCAACTTCTGCTTAGAAACATCGCCAAAGGCAAGGGAAGCAAGGGCAAAAATGAACTATTGGGATTTCATCAAGATCACAAGCTTATGCACAGCAAAGGAAACAGTCGACAAAACCAAAAGACAACTAACAAGAATTGGAGAAGATATTTGCAAATGACATATCAGATAAAGGGCTAGTATCCAAAATCTATAAAGAACTTACCAAACTCAACACCCAAAGAACCAATAATCCAATCAAGAAATGGGCAGGGGCACCTGGCTCAGTGGGTTAAAGCCTCTGCCTTCAGCTCTGGTCATGATCCCAGGGTCCTGGGATCGAGCCCCACATTGGGCTCTCTGCTCAGCAGGGAGCCTGCTTCTCTCTCTCTCTCTCTGCCTCCTTGTGATCTCTGTCAAGTAAATTTAAAAAAGAAAGAAAGAAAGAAAGAAAAGAAAAGAATTGGGCAAAGGACATGAACAGACATTTCTGCAAAGAAAACATCTAAATGGCCAACAGACAGATGAAAAAGTGTTCCACATCACTTGGCATCAGGGAAATACAAATCAAAACCACAGTGAGATACCACCTCACGCCAGTCAGAATGACTAAAATTAACAAGTCAGGAAACAGCAGATGCTGGTGAGGAGGAGGAGAAAGGGGAACCCTCCTACACTGTTGGTGGGAATGCAAGCTGGTGCAGCCACTCTGGAAAACAGCATGGAGGTTCCCTAAAAAGTTGAAAATAGAGCTACCCTACAACCCAGGAATCACGCTATTGGCTATTTACCCTAAAAATACAAATGTAATGATCTGAAGGGGCACGTGTACCTGAATGTTTATAGTAGCAATGTCCACAATAGCCAAACTATGGAAAGAACCTAGATGTCCATCAACAGATGAATGGATAAAGAAGATGAATGGATAAAGAACACACACAATGGAATACTATGCAGCCATCAAAACCCCTAAATTTTTCCATTTGCGATGACATGGATGGAACTAAAGGGTATTATGCTGAGCGAAATAAGTCAATCAGAGAAAGACAATTATCATATGATCTCCCTGATATGAGGAAGTGGAGAGGCAATGTGTGGTATTTGGGGGGATAGGAAAGGAATAAATGAAACGAGATGGGATCGGGAGGGAGACAAACCATAGGAAACTCTTAATCTCACAAAACAAAATGAGGGTTGCTGGGGGGAGAGGGTAGGGAAAGAGGGGTGGGGTTATGTACATTGGGGAAGGTATGTGCTATGGTGAGTGCTGTGAAGTGTGTAAACCTGGCAATTCACAGGCCAAAACCCCTGGGGCTAATAATACATTATATGTTAATAAAAATTAAAAGAAAAAAAAAGAGAAACAGTCTCCATGTTAAACCCCATTAGCTGCTTTCTACAAAGACCAACATAGAACTGAAGACAGAGCCAGGATTCTCTTTCCAGCTGCCAAAATAAGTTGACAGCTTGTTTCTATTGAAGTGTAATCGACATAGAACATTATATTAGTTTCAGGTGTATAACATAATGATTCGATATTTGTGTACACTGTGAAATGACAGTTTATTTTTTTTTAAACCATTCTTTCTAATGACCTCTCTGGCTGGCAAACAGATTACTTTTCCGTTTTTAACTTGATCGGGCACAAGAACAAGGAGAGAACTGTTAATATTTCTCCGGCTGTGCACTTTGGCAACACACCAGATTTAGCTGTTTAATTTACAGCAATATGGCTGCGGGCAAGTCAGCCTAATGATGGAAACTAAAGATTTAGAGTTAAATATTAAATTTATCTCAGTCTTTATTTCTTGCTGTTTCAACCAATAAAAAAAAAAAAATGCCTCTGGGATATTCTAGTGTGAACGTATCTAGCTTCTGTGGTGCCTTATGTATGGCCAAAAAGATGTAGAACTCTATATTACACATGGACCAGCCCAACATTCATTTCTTGGCAGCAGAACCTCTACTAGTTGGCAACGTGATACCCTTTATAGTGTTCATGTCAAAAGTGGCTGGCCTAGAACTTTCCATGATAGGATAATATGCCTACTTCTACTTTGAAGGTCTGTGTCTTTCTCTCTGGGGAATTTTCTATAACCTGGGGCGCTAGATAAGCAAACAAGCAAGGACAGTGCTGTAGTGAAGGCTTTTTTTTTTTTTTAAGATTTTATTCATTTATTTAACAGAGAGAGATCACAAGTAGGCAGAGAGGCAGGCAGAGAGAGAGAGGGGGAAGCAGGCTCCCTGCTGAGCAGAGAGCCCGATGTGGGGCTCAATCCCAGGACCCTGAGATCATGACCTGAGCCAAAGGCAGAGGCCTATCCTACCGAGCCACCCAGGCGCCCCTAGTGAAGGCTTTTTTAAACTTCTGGTTCTTGCTATTTAAATCCAATTTCATGGTTGACGAGTATGTGTCCGTGCTACAATCAAACAAAGAGGATGGCAATTCGCTTTTTTCTTACCTATTTCCTCACTGACGCACCACAAACCAAACCCTGCCCTGATACTCTGGTGAAACAGCGGTCCGTAATGGTTCCCAAAGAACTGAAAAGGCGTGTTTCCTTCTCCACCCTTACCTGGTTTAACTCCTGCTCTGCGTCCTGACGATCCCTCCTTTCCTCTGGAAACCTTCCCTTGGCTGTTTGAACCTCCTCAGCTCCCACTAGTCTTCCTCCCTCGATGGATAGTCTCTCTTCTTCACTAGTTCCCATCTCTTCACGTGAACCTTAAATGTGGATGCTCACCAGCTTCTGTCCTGTGTCTCTTCTGATCTCAGTCCATCCTCTCCCAGGCCATCCCTCCACTTCTGTAGTGTCCACTTCTGTCCATGTGTTGATGGCTCTTGGCTCCACATCATGGCTCACCCTTCCCTGAGGCCCAGGCCTGTGGGTCCACCTCAGTCCACTCCCACAGCATTGCCAACTCAACCAAACCAATCACATGAGTTTGCCTGATATAACCAATTCCGTCTTTTTTTTTTTTTAATTGAATAAATTTGACATGTAACCCTGTGTAACTTTAAGGTACATAGTGCATTACTGTGGTACATTTGTGTATTATGATTGTCAATGTCCAATGTCGTCTTGTGTCATCAGCTTCTCAATCCGGAAACCTCTCCGTGGCTCTTCGCACTCAATCCTAGAATGGCAGAAATGCTTTCAAACCCATCCTTTCTGTCCCTACTTCTACTTTCTGTACTTTGTCTTCCTCACTTGGGCTATTCCTGTAACTTTCTATCTGGTTCTCCTTAATTCTAGGATTTTCCCCTGCTGTTTTCTGTAATGCTTTTAATTCTCTTGATAAAATAAAATAAAATAAAATAAAATGCTTTGACTTATGGAGAACCTTCATAATAAGGCACAAATTTACCAACAACAGGGTCAAACCCAATAACCTAGCATCAATTCCCTGCCCTTTTCCCATGCTCTCATTGTACCAGACTCTTTCCGTTACCTAAACACCATTCTATGTTTTCACTAAGAGAACATTTGCCGGGGTACCTGGGTGGCTCAGTGGGTTAAGCCTCTGCCTTTGGCTCAGGTCATGATCTCAGGGTCCTGGGATCGAGTCCCACATCGGGCTCTCTGCTCAGCAGGGAGCCTGCTTCCCCCTTTCGCTCTGCCTGCCTCTCTACCTACTTGTGATCTCTGTCAAACAAATAAATAAAATCTTTAAAAAAAAAAGAGAGAGAAAGAGAACATTTACTGAGCATGTTACATCACGAGCTCTGAGCCTTTGACAACTGCTCTTAATCCTGGTTCTACCATGTGGTCGCTATCTATATAATCTCACTCAAATTTTTCAATAATAAAGTCATAATAAGTCCATTAAATCTACTGAACGTGTTGGATACCATGTGATTTGATGCCTCAGTGCTCTTGTATCTGCTGTCTTTGTTTCCTAATGTCACCTTTACCCAGACTCACCCTCCGTTCCTGGTCTTTCACTTCTAGCCACTTCCCAGCTACCTGGTAGATGCCTGTATGGAGTGGAACCGTCAGGGATGGGCTGCAACCATGAAGGGCTGGACGTGCTGGCCTTGACTGAATGCTGCTACCCCTCAGCTCCCTGCTAAGTGTAGGTAGGGCTTTTTCTCACTGAACACGGCCAACAGCCCTCTCTGGTTCTCACTGTACCCTCATCTCACAGACGGGGAAACTGAGGTTTACAGAAGTGACTTCCCAGGCAGCTCAATGCCAACACTGGCTCTCAACCCAACCCTATACCGCCTGCCACTCACAGCAGGGGACAAATAAGAAGACAAAATTCTCTTTGTACTATGAATGCAACCATACGAAACAAACCTAAGAAAGAAGACTGGTGAGAAATACCACAAAGTTTGCCATCATGGTTGTGTGAGATGATAGGAATATTGGGCATCTCACCCCCTCGCCCCCCACAGCTAAATGTCAGCTATTTGCCTATTAAGACTGCCCCATTCCCCTCACCCCCAGGAAAGGCTGCCTACTCCGTTCCTGGGTCATTTGTTAAATATATCTTTGCTACAGCGCTGCTTTCATTGTGTAATTTTTCTGCTTTACCTGGTTTCGCCTGATTGACTGAGCACCCCAAGAAGAGAGACTATGTTTTTTCATGTGTCTCAACCTCTGATACCTAGCAGAGTGCCTGGAATTTTTTTTTTTTTTAAGTCTAATATGGGCATTTGATGAATGAGTGGTCTCTGGTGTAGGCTCTGTGAGCCAGATGAGAGCCCATGCCACTGCTCAGCTCTGCATTGGTAATGCAAAGGCAGCCATAGACAATACATAAATAAATAACCATGGGGGTGTTTTTTATTTTATTTTATTTATTTATTTGACAGAGATAGAGAGGGAGAGAAAAAGAGAGAGGGAGGGAGAAGCAGGCCCCCCACTGATGAGGGATCTTGATGTGATGCAGGACTTGATCCCAGGACCCCAAGATCACAACGCAAGCTGAAGACAGATGCTTAACCGACCGGACCACACAGGCACCCCAGGTGTGTTTCAATAATCCTTTATTCATGGACAGCAACATCTGAATCTTATATAATTTTCACATGTCAATAAATACTACTCTTTCTTTGATTTTTTTCTCCAACCATTTAAAACTGTAAAAACCATCGTTAGGGTAGACTGGACAAAAACAGGAGGCAGCCAGATTCAGTCCACGGACCGTGGTTTGCCAACCTCTGCTCTGAGCCCATCAGGCTCCTCGTGCCGGTTCTCAGCATGGGCACTGCCCCGCCAAGCCCTGTGTCAGCTGGTGATGGAGATGAGCTGCGGAGGCCGCTCAGCCCCCTGCGATGCCGCAAGCCGGCGCACCAGCAGTTCCACCAAAACTGGGACCGAAGGGAGTGCTCGTGAGAGAGGGCCCACTCGGTGGAGTGAAGCAACCTGGTACAGCTCACAGAGAGCGGTGTTTTCTACTCATCCACAGAGCCACTGGTTAGTCTCTTAGCAGGAAGGGCTGGAAGGTTTGCAAGTAGGGCTTCTAGTTAAAACTGGGGGCAGCGGGCAGACCAGCAGCAGTTACCCAGGAAGTACGCGGACGTGTGCGTTCAGGAAGGCCGAAAGACCCACAGAAAAGTCGCATCCAAATGCGGCCTGTGTGCCAGATAGCTTTTCATCTGTTGCAAATAAAGGAATTTAAAATTCCCAAACAAAGCAAAGCTCCAGAGGATTGTGCCAAGGTAATGGGATTATAGCATTGAAAACAGGTCAATGGAAAGACACCTGCCTTTTAAATCGACACAGAGCTCGGAAGCATTGGGCGGCTGCTTCTCTTAACCTAGAAGCAGTGGAGCTTGTAGGAAGCCGCTCCTTACGTAAAACTTACCTTTCCTGTTGAAACAGGCTCTCGTTGCTTCTTGAGTATCTCTCAGGGAGGTCACGAGGGGAATTTGCTAGACTTCAAAGCAGGGGAAAGAGGAAGCTTTGCAACAACACACTCAGCCATCCGTGTGAGCATGTCAGCTGCCCCCTATCTCCGGTATTAATCTCACACTCACTGTGGTCCTGAAAAGTTGAAGTGAACGCTAACATTTCAGGAGGGTTTAGTCAATGGTGCACCAGCAACAGCTAGTTGCCGCCGGCTGTGTCGCAGGCCGGGCTTGCCGACTCCTTTGTGCTGTGCTGTATTCATTTGTAGCATGAAGAGACTGTGCGGCCCCTTTCTGCTCTGTGACTCTGATGATAGTGTGGAGTCCTACCCTTGTATAACCTGAATTTCACCAGATCGTACCAGTATTTACATAGTATTCTGGCCAAAAAGCCTCTGGCCTGGAATTCATCATGAGAAAACAGACAAATTCCAGAGAAAAAAACTGGCCTTCCATCGCTTGGAAGATAAAATTTTTAAATTTTTTAAAAATAAGGCACAAGGACTATTCCAGATTAAAAGAGACCAGAGAGACGTGATAAGATACAACTATGGGGACGTTTGAAGTAATGTGACCAGAGACCATATATTAGTTAAAATATATACAACATATAAAATAATCACATATATTCCACACTATGTAGTAATGATCTTGCGGTTATGTAAGAGAGTGTTCCCACTAGAAGACAAGCTGAAATACTCAAGGGTGAGCTGTCCTGGTGTCTATAACCTACTTTCAAAAGGTTCAGGGAAAAAAAGTGTGTGTGTGTGTGTGTGTGTCTGGAGAGAGAGAGACAGAGACAGAGAAGATAAAGGAAATGTGGCAAGATCCCAGCAATTTGGGACTCTGGAGGAAGAGTATAAAAGCTTTCGTTGTAGTATTCTGTCCACTTTTCTAGGGGGTTGAGACTTTCTAATACTGAATGTTGGGAGAAAAAACACGAGTGGGACTCCCTGTCAGGGCAGGTGACCTGAAGGAAGGGAAAAACCAAGGGAAGGAGGACTGGCCGCTGGGGAAAGTGGGGTTTCCTTTGGGTGAGGCTGCTATCTTGGACTCGAATAACCACATAAAGGGGGAAATGAGAGACTGGAGGCCAGAGCAGACCGATGATGGAGTCTGAGGAAGACGCCGCCAGGCCCCACCATTCTGAGACGGCCTCGGAACGCGGGCTTCCTCCTAGCAGAGGACGAGAACCACTTTTCCGGGGCTGACAAGGACAGTTCCCCGCGGGCAAAAGACTCGTCCCAAATGTGCGGACAGAAGCTGCCCAGAGGTGATCTGGGAAGTCCAGAAAGTTCATCGCGGCAGACTGGAAGCATCACTTGGTGTGCTCTGAGATGACCGAGTTACTGAGCGAGGGGACTCGGGGGAGCACAAGCGGGCAGACGCTGCGGGAGGACAAAAAGGACCGAATGAGCAGCGTCCGGGCGGGCTTGGCTGGTAGGCGGGGGGAAGCCCCGGCCGCTGGGACCTCCGCCCGGGCCGGGGAAGCGAGACCCGATTGAGCGGAGCCATGGGTGCTCGGCAGATACGGTGGCCCTGGACTTTGCGTCGGTCCCTGTCGGAGCTTCCCGGGACTCGTCACGGAGACACATTCTGACTCCCACACACGGGGTCTGGGTCTCCGAGGTGCGCGGGCTTCCGGTCCCCTGGAGGCTCCTTCCGGCCCAGACGGCGGGGCCGCGCAGGCCTCTCGGGTTCCCGGGTTGGGGCGCGGCCTGCGGGTCTGCGGCCGCCTGGGTCGCGCGCGCACCGTCGGAGGAGGACTGAGGGCAGAACGGAATGAAAGGTCACCGCGGCCCGGAAGCTGTGGTGACGCCGAGCAGGACGAAGGCCGGAAGCGTGACCGGCTTCTTCTCAAGCTGCGTAAACACAGATCCCAGTGTTAGAACCTGGCCGCGTCTTCCAAAATGTCGGACGGACACGATGGAGCCGCGAGGAGCGCCCGGCCGGCGGCGGGGCAGGAGGACGGCTGCTGCAGGGGGAAGCCCGGCGCGAGGAGCGCGGCGCGGCTCCGGGGCTCGTCCCGCGGCCCCGAGGGCGCGGCTGCAGGTCCCCGGGGGCCGCGGGCAGGTGTCCAGCGGCGCCCCGCAGGCGAGGAGTCGCCGCAAGCCCGCGCCGGGCCCACCTCCCGCGGCCGCCGAGGCCCCCCGAGGCCACAGGCCCGTTTCTGAGGCGCTTCCGGACGCACCAGTTCGCAGCAGCCGCGCAGCCCCTCAGCGGCCCGTCGCGCCGCTTCTCCCACCACGAGCGCGGCCGCCGCCGCTCGTTTGGCCGAGAGCGACCTTGCGTGCTCAGGGCGGACGTCGCACGGGCCCCGGACCCCGCAGGACGCGGGCGGCCGCCGGCAGGAGTCGGACGCCCGCGCGGCCGACGGTCGCGCACCGGGTCCCGCGGCGCCCGCCTGCGGCCGGGCCGGGTCTGCCCGCTTCCGCCCGCGGAGACCCGCGCCGGGGGCCGGCGCCGGCGGAAGCGGAAGGAGCCGGGGACGGCAGCGCCCCCCGCGGACGCCCGCGACGCCGACGGCTCCTCGCGAGAGCCTCGCCCGGAGACGCTCCCGCCGGGGCCCACGTGCCCGCGCGGGCCGCCGAGCCTGTGGGAGCCGAGGCCGGCGTCGCGGACGCGCGGGGAGGCCGACCACGCGGCGCCGGGAGCCGAGCGAGCTCGGGCCGCGCCCCGCGTCCTTGCCAGACGCCGGTGACCGCAGTGCTTCTCGGAGAGAGGACGCGGGGAGACGGCCGTCGGGGCACGGGGGCTGTGGCGGCCCCGCAGGTGTGCCCCAAGCCCTGCACGGCCCGAAGGGCGGCGGCGCTTCCAAGTCCGTCTGCGAGTCTTGCTCCGGGGAAGACTAAGAGCAAACGGGCGCATTGAGTTCACCCGGCACGGCGGTGCGCGCTAGTCCTGACGCCGCATCGGAACACAGCTGCATCTAAATTCCGACACTTAAAGGATTTGGGTTTCTGAACCCGGGATTTTCCAGATAATCTTGCCTATAAGGTCCTTGACTTGTGCGGTCAGATGCTGCCAGCCGCGATCCACGGGAAGTCGCGGCGCGGTGCTCCGCTCTCCGCTTCTCTCCTGTGTGTGCGGCTCGGGATTTTTCACTATAATTAACATTTGCCGGTGAGAAGCTCGTTTCTCAGTCTAGCTGTTGACTTAATAGAAACCAAATCCTCGAGGACCCGCCCTCCCTCCACAGCAAAGTCTACCACCAGGCGACGCACCTGCTGCACGGGGCACCGTGGCCCTTAAAGCAAGTCGGGGTTCCGGCTCAGAACACTCCCAAGGCTAGAGCTCAAGCCAAGATTTTCCTTGTTCTCTGAACCCATTGTTCTCTAAATAGAAAGAATCTAACGGAACAGAAACCCAAACTTGAAATGGTGCTAAAATAAAAAGCCTGTTATGCTATTGCGTATAGATTATGCAAAAAGAAAAAATCATTAGGATAGGGCCATTGACTTCCATTAAATAAACCTAAAATAAAAAGCTGGGAGATAAAAAATATTTTTAAAAATTTTGTGTAAGAGGGGGTGCATGGGTGGCTCAGTGGGTTAAAGCCTCTGCCTTGGCTCAGGTCATGATCTCAGCGTCCTGGGATCGAGCCCTGTGTCGGGCTCTCTGCTCAGCGGGGAGTGTGCTTCTCCCTCTCTCTGCCTGCCTCTCTGCCTGCTTGTGATTCTCTCTCTCTGTCAAATAAATAAATAAAATCTTTTAAAAAAAATTTATGTGGAAAGAGCCAAGATGCCTTTCAACAGACGAATGGATAAGGAAGATGTGATCCATAGACACTATGGAGTATGATGCCTCCATCAGAAAGGATGAATACCCAACTTTTGTAGCAACATGGACGGGACTGGAGGAGATGATGCTGAGTGAAATAAGTCAAGCAGAGAGAGTCAATTATCTTATGGTTTCACTTATTTGTGGAGCATAACAAATAGCATGGAGGACATGGGAGTTAGAGAGAAGGGGTTTGGGGTAAATTGGAAGGGGAGGTGAATCATGAGAGACTATGGACTCTAAGAAACAAACTGAGGGTTTGGGAGGAGCGGGGTGGGAGGATGGGTGAGACTGGTGGTGGGTATTAATGAGGGCACGTATTGTATGGAGCACTGGGTGTGGTGCATAAACAATGAATCTTGGAACAGTGAAAAAATAAAATTAAAATAAAAAAAATAAAACAAATAGATAAATTTAAAACATTTGAAAGAAGAAAAGGCGGGGAAAAAAAGAAAAGAAAAGGCACACCGAGGCTTTGCTTTTGGTCCCCCCTGCCAAAGCCCTCGTAATTACGCCTGTTGGAATATTTAGCATAATTAGTCTTTAGCTGCCCATTTCAGTTTTGCTCAAGATATAAATGTCAAGTCAAAGCTATTAAAAACCATGTTCTTGAGAAACAGATACTCCGAAGGAGAATTGCGCAGGTAGCAAAGGCTCTGCTGGAAATCAGAAATGTCACTGGGTATTTGTATTGTTCTGCAGGCCAGATGCACTAATTACTATAATTCCTTTATAGCACAGAAACTCTGGACTGGATGATAGCCACATAAAATTAATTCTTATGGTAATTAGCCTCCCGTTCAAGTGAAAGCAAACCAAAGTCGTCGCAAACTCTACCCTGCCCATCAACGGCACAGGTTATTCACGCTCAGAAAATCGGCTCATAGGCCTTAGGTCAGTATTTCCTATTAAGTGGTGTGGCTCCGCTCAGCCCTGAGCTGCTGCAAACCAGGCATGTGATTTACTGTCCATCATCTCGGATAAAAATAGCTCTTTTTTTCCACAGGCAGCATGAGGATCACTGGCCAGAGTCAACAGAAAACAGTCTGGTGTCACCAGCAGAGCCGGGGGCCCTCGTGCTGCTTTGCATTTATCACGGGCGTTTCCTTTGGGGACGATGAGACATTCCCACAGGGGACAGAGAAGCAAATTTCTTTGCCTTTGAGAGGGGAGGCTTCAGTTGCCTCAGCAGGTGCCCAAAAAACTGTCATTGGAGCCCAGAGCTGGGGACAGAGACCCGAGCCTGATGAAGTGAACTGCTTGGAGAAAGGCCCCCACCCCAGGCGACGGCAGGAGGAGGCTCTTCGGAGCCGGTAGTGCTCGGCGGGCAGAGTCCTGGAGTTCGGAGATGAACAGAAACATAAAGAACCTTCTCCCTCCTGCTTTCACGGGGGCGGAGATGAGATGAAGGAGGTGAGCCTTCGGGACTGCGCGCGGAGTCAAGGGCCAGGTCGATGTGGTGCAGACGCGGAGCTCTTTTTATCTCCTCCCTGTTCCCTGAAGGACGGAAGGATAGAGTCGGCTCTGGGCAGGCTGACGAGTGAGGAAACATGCCTGTGGGCTTTCTAAGAGTGACATTTTGACAAATATGGAAGCCTGGGAACAGGGTGCAGAGGTGAGGGTGAACAAGCGTGGCTCTGTCGGGAGAGAAGAGAACACGAGACCAGGCGGGCTACAGGAGAAATCGGGCCCAGTTTCCAAACAGAGCTCAACTGCTTCATTGTCTAATCGTTTCTTTCAGTTCTTTGAAAGATTAAGTTCCACAAATCTTGTTGAACGTGCAGGGAATCTGCCCACCTTCTGGCTCACAAGTCAGGGGCGACTCCGGGAGGTGACTGAACATGAAAGGCATGTGTTTTCTAGAATCACCAAGGCGCACTGCCCAAGTTCTGTGAGTGGGGCCCGGGGTCCTCGTCTGGTCACAAACCAATTAAGTTAAGTGCTACTGAAATTGCTTTTTATCATCTGGATAAGAAGTAGTTCACAAGTGAGATGCAAGGCTGAACGTATAAAAGCTTATTCATAAGCCTGGGCCTAGTGACTTAATAGTCACACTAAGACCCATATAACATATTTGTGAGATGGAAATGAGCTGTCAAAGCTGTCAAAGCACGAGAGGGCTCCGGGGGTCCTCTGCTGGGAGAGGCGGACAGTGAGCCCCCAGGCATGAGCAAACTATGCCATCCCACAGCAGTGAGCAGCAGGGAGAACATAAAGCGGGTGGCAAACGGAGACCGCCTGTGGGACCTAAAGAAGTGACATGGGACAGAGACCTGATTCATGGGAAAGAGCCAGGGGTGGGAATGCCTGAGAAGGAGCATGTGATCCGGGTCAAGGCCCAACCAAGCCTTTGCAGGTCACAGCAGCTGGTCCAGGACGGGATACGGGACACAAGCCGCACCAATCGGGCATTTTTTAGGTGAGACCAGAGGGAGGGGCTTTGTCGTCTGGGTTGCAGACAGGCTGTTGAAACTCGCCCTCCCTGAGAGATGGAAATGCTCATCTGCCCCCAGAGAGAACAAGGCCAACACGGTTGGTAGCCGGTGCCGCAGCACCTGAAGCCAGACCCGTCCTGGGCAGACACGGAGGGGCAGCCCCAGACCCCCGTCGAGAAGGGACTCTCTGACTCATTGGTGGGAAGTGAGCTTGGCTGTGGTTCTGTGGAGAGCCCTGAGCTCCCTGCTTCACTAGGGGCCTCCCAGCTGTCAGCCTGAGGTCCCACTTCGCTCAGGCGGTGGCTCTCGCCGGGGACAGAGCCATGCTGTGGGGCAGAGTCACATTCTTTTTGAGTGCCCCAGGGACAAGGTCCAGAAGCCCTCATGCTTTCTCAGTCCGTGCCACCTTAATGTCTCAGTACTTTTTCAAAGAAGTTGCCTACCAGTTCCTTTCATTAAACACTTAGGGCCAAACAAGGCGACAGTAGTAGTTTGGGGCATGTCTGCCAAACGTTACTGTGTTTCCTGGGAAAATGGCAAACAGCCTGCAGTGCCCTGGAGAATCGGGGGCTCAGCTCAGGAAGGGCAGGGCTCACCGTTCCTGTCCGGTGCGGGGCTCCCCCCGCAGATGGCCCGAGCTCGCAAGCTCCAGGGTGGGCTGGCAGCTCCTGTCTCAGATCCACACCGCAGACTGAAGCCTTCCCTCCAAGCCGTCTTCCTCCCTTCTGCTTTCACAGACATCACCACCCAGTAAGACCTTGGCACGTCTAACTCCGTCTCTGCGTCTGCTTCTGGAGGAAGCTGACCTACAACCGATCTCTTGATTTTCGGGAGGCTACGTTACCAGGCACAATCGAAGGGAACTTCATGAAATCCGTTCCTGAGGTCACACTTAGGGAACATATTCCAAAATGAGAACTGATAAACTTCCCAGATCAGATCTCCTTCCGCTGTAACCCGTTATGGTGGTTGTAGTCACCCCTGCACTGCCAACCCCCCGGCACGCTGTTGGTGACAGAAAAAGTGCTCAATAATTGCTGATTGTATATTTGATAATGAGTAGTCACATATACACACAATATTGTCTGCATTTTAATCAGAGTCTTGGATCAAAGATGGCTATAATATGTTCCATTGTTTCCTTCTCCTAGAATTCATCTGAATCTTCAAAGTTCTAACTGTCAACTGTATTTTCCTCTCCAGAACCACATGATAAATTAGTAGCAAGATTTCTGGCAGAAAATAAGTATTTGGGGAGACTCGATTTCCCTACGAGGTGACTGCATCATTGACACTGAATGAGGTTGATTTCATCAGCAAGATTAATAAGTAGATTGGATTTTCTTGATGTGTAGGAAACCCAAGTGAATTTCAAAACCCAATCATTAGCGGATGAAACCAAGCTTGAAAACACAACTAGACAAGAAGTTATGTCTACGCCGTGTAGTATCTATCCCCAGGCCTTTCATTGCCATATTTAATACACATGACAATAAAGACTTTTAAAAATCTCAGGAAAGAACCCTTCATGAAGGCAAGCCCACCTTTAGAACAGGATTTCCAAAGGCAGAAGTGTTTCATTCTGTTTACTGGAGAACTAAACCTACCATAAAGTTCTTGAAACATTTCCCCCAAGTGCTTCGTTGTGTAAACTGGGATTTCTCTCGACCAGCCTAGAAGTGAGGACGGGATGGGTTTGCTGGAGCTTTCCATACACACCCTCTTGACACTCCCTTTTATCATGTGGAAGCGGCTTGCATCCTTTAGTGGAGAGGGTCCTCGTCCTAAGTCAGCCCAGCCTGCACTTCCATTAGTGCTAAATGCTCTTTTAAAGTGAAAGAAATACAGGACACTCAGCCCTATATTTCCCCTCTCTTCAGAGCCTTCCTGGAAGGCAGCAGGGGGGAGCTCCCCGGACCATCATGGCTTTATTTACCACTTCAGTCATTTTTCATGCTCTTCAGAAGCAACTGTGCTCTCCTGCTCAGGTGTATCAGCAGATGCCCTGGGATTTCACACCTGCCGTGATGGAAGACGTAAACACAAGTTAATTAAGTCTATTGTTCAAGCAATTTGTTTCTCAGCGAGGGCGATTCACTTGCAACTACTTCCTCAGAGGTAGACGACTGTTTTCACTCTGGTGTGGGGACTGCCTTTTTTAGAAATTTATTTTATTTCAGAGTCTTCTAGGTCACTGGCAGAGTAACATTTAAAAAAAAAACCACGAAGCTATTGCTAATGGATGACAAGCTACTTTAAAAAAAAGAAGAAGAAGGACATAGAGCTGTTGTTTTTTTTTCTTCGTGGCCATAAAATTTTTCAGAGTACCATCCTGAAGGTGGAACTAGAATAAGTCGAATGTTGAAGATTTAGTATTGTGCAGCCTTCTTACTCAAAGTCAAGACTGAAAACTGCTTTTGAAAGGCTTTCACAGTCTCTCTGGCAGAATGAAGCACGGAAAATGAATGGAAGGTATAGTCCGAGGAGAAAAATGCAGACAAGAGACACGTGGAGGGGGTTGTAAGGCCGCTGCTTTGTTTTTGTAAAGCAGGATCAAAGGACATTTCCCACACTAATTGCTTCTATTTTTACTTTGTATCCTTATTGTGTTTCCATTCATCCTCTCTGCCTGATGTTCTGGAAACTTTTTTTGTCCTCGTTCCTTTCTTGTCACATGCCAAATCATTTCTGCCCGGATCACCTGTCCTCTTTCCCATTAGATCCTGTGCACGGTGCAGCAGACACGGCCAGCGGCCACCCTGTGTCTCCCGCAGTGTAGAGATGCTCCTGGGAAGCAGCTCTCTGGCCAGGCACTATACTTCCCAGCAGCCCCTGCAGTACGTTGAAACCAAGTGACCTCGTCCTTCCCGATGGACCGTAAGAAGGGCACCCTTTACCTCCCAGATGGGGTGCGTCATACCTTCCACGCTCTCATCTTCTGCCTCAGCTCAATAGGCTTTGATGCCCTGGACCCCTCCACGATTCCTCCCTTCATTGTCCTTCCTCCCACCATTGGTCTTTCCATAAGCAAGATACAGACTTAGCCTTGCTGTGCCATTATGGTCATGAGGATTATGATTAAAATAGATAGTGGCACCTTAACTAATGTACAAGAATGATCAAAATTATTCCTGCCACAAATAGGTATTGAGCCACTACCCTAAATGTAGGGACTAGAAGATAAACAACACAGGTATAATCCGACCCTCACAGACCTTACAAAGAAGCCTCTTAATTTTCAGATTGTCTTGTCTTCCTAATAAGCATATGTTCCGTTGAACTTCCTTTGAAACTCTGAATTAGGATAACTGTTTATTCCTGTCTACGCCTATAAAAACTACAGCCCAGACATGGCACAGCACTGAAATAAGATCTCCTTAACGGAGCAACCTGCCCAGCGTGGTCTGCGCAGTCACCAAGCAAAGCTGAACTGGCTTCTCCATGAATCCTACCAAGTTGAGAACAGAACAAAACTCCCCAGCCACCTCTCACACCTGACCTGTCACTCAGTGACACACTGTGGGTTTGATGCAAAAAATTAAAGTCAGTGAATAAATAGAGATAATTTTCTAGGACACAAGACTCCAGGGTTTTCTCTTTTGCCATCTCTTCCTACAACTTGAGGAAATATTTCATTTTGGGAATCATCTGCAGCTCTCCACTTGTTTTTGCAATTAAAAGAATAGCCTATAGGGGTGCCCAGGCGGCTCAGTCGGTTGGGCGTCTGCCTTTGGCTCAGGTCATGGTCTCAAGGTCCTGGGATTGGGCTCCCTGCTCATCGGGGAGCCTGCTTCTCCCTCTCCCCCTGCTCGTGCACTCTCTTCCTCTCTCTCTCTCAGGTAAACAAAATCTTTAAAAAAAAAAAAAATAAGCCTATAAAAAGGAAGAGTAACTAACTCAGAAAAAGGTGAATTCAGACTTGTGATACCTGAAACTTAAATATTTTGGAGACTCCTTTTAAAGAAAAGAATATAAAACTACAAACATGAATTTGGTAAAGGGCCTCAGTAGGGCTCTAGCAAACCGAAAGACTGTTAGACCGAAGCTCCAATAGCTCTATGGCAAACCCACACATAAGCCAACTTTTTTTTTTTTAATCAGATGAATAATTGAAAGGAGGACTGATAATTTTCTAGATATAATCCCACTTTGATTCTTAGTTCAGTTCATCAGTAACTGGTTCTCTCTCACCGGCTACAGCAACAACCCCTCAAAACTGTACTTCTGGGTCCCGTTTTCTGAGCTGTGCATCACGTGTGTACTTCTGTTCTGAATAGCTATTTATACCTACTTATGTAAGAGAAGACAACATGCTTTTTTTAAGTAAAAACAGAAATACAGATACTGGACCACAAAATAATAATGATGGAAATCTTGTCATAGGTTTGGGAAACTTATTTTAGTCCTAGTTGGAGAAAAATTCTATTCTTCTCACTGTTTTTTAAACCTATGGAAAAACCACCCATGCCACTCTGTATGTGAGTCCATCAAGTACAGTAATTAGAAAATAGGCTAATTTGGTCCCTGATCTTTACCCAACCTCCCCCAAAACATTTTATTTTAAAAATGTCTCTTTTCCCATCTTCGGAGAATGAGTGACCTTATGCTTTGTTGACTTGGGAAAACTCAGTTGCCAAATGAAAATTGTCTACAGTGAACTGTCAGCTTCCAGCACTTCAGACTGTAACCCAGGGAGCAATTAACGGGACACGTGGCTCATCTTCACCACCAAGGGGCTGGGGAAGCCCAGACCTGCAAGCCTTAACCAGCTAATTATATCACCATGAGTTATCCTCCGGAGTCTGTTTGTAACCCAGTTAGAGAACAGGCACATTTCCATAAGCGCCAGTGTAAATGTTAGGCTGCTAAACCCCTAACTGACAGCCACAACCTTGAGTTGTCATTAACAAAAAATTTCCTCCTAAGATCCTAAAATGTAAAGAGCTACTAAGATATTTATTTTCTGGGTCATCACTTTCAGTTTAGTTCAGGCAAAGCTATATATTTCAATAAATTACGTACTCTAACCATGACTGAAAGTTCAAAACAATATGTTCTATACGATCAACACATAGGTAATCGCCATCACCCCACCACAAATAATCCAGGACCACATTTTTCTCTCAAACAGCCAACACGTGGTCAACGTAATTATTAATCTACAGAAGTCACCTTAAAAGACAGTCTACCTTTCCAGTCAATATACCAGGAAAACAGTTCCTAGACACTAAATAACTTGGGTTTGGTGAAAAAAAAAAAAATTGCAGCTTACTCAATATCCAAAGAAAAGTCCAGGTACACTGCAAAGAATGGTCTTCTTAAGGTTTTGAAAAGAAAGAATTCCATTAGCTGCAACACATTTTTTCCACACCCTATTATAAAAGTTCACTTAAAATATAAAAATTCAGCTAAATGAGATACAACGAATAAAATTCTTTGGCGAAAACATAAGCATAAAGTGTCATGACCTTGAGTTAGACAGTGGTTTCTTAGACATGACACCAAAAGAACAAGCGACAAAAGAAAAGCTTGATAAATTGAACATTATCAAAATTTGAAACTTTTGTGCTTCAAAGGATGCTGCCAAAGACGTGAAAAGGTAATGCATAAAGTGAGAAAAAATATTTACAAGGCATTTATCTGAGAAGGGACTTGTATTCAGAATACATTTACAACTCAACGGTAAAAAAAACAATTGACCCAACTGAAAAATGGACAAGGATTTAATAGATATTTCTCCAAAGAAGATATATAAATGTCCAAAAGACACATGAAAGATGCTTACCATCATTAATCGTTAGGGAAATGTAAATTAAAGCCACAAGGGGATAATACTGCTTCATACCCACTTGGATGACTAAAATGAAAAAGAGAATAGCAAATGTTGGAGAGGATATGTAGAAACAGGGCCCCTCAAATGCTGCTGATGGGATTAGAAAAAGGTGCGTGTTCAAAAACAGTTTGGTAGTTGCTCAAAAAGTAAAACGTGCTACCATATTAGCCAGCAGTCCCGCTCCTAGCTGTCCACTCCAGAGAAATGAAAACACACGTCCTCACCAAAATTCATACACGACATGTTCGAAGCAGCATTTTTCACAGTAGTTGAAAAACAGAAAATTCACAAATGTCTGTCAACTGAAGAATGTATGAACAGAATACAATGTATCCTACAATGGAATGTTCAACAGCAATAAGAAGGCATTGAGGGCTAATTTGTGTCACGCTAAACCCTGAACACATTATGTCGAGTGAAGGAAGCCAGACCCCCAAAACCCCACATATTTGTACTATCCCGTTTGTATGAAATGTCCGTAAGAAGCACATCCGAAGTCACAGAAAGTGGATAACTAGTGGCCAGAAGCTGAGTGCATGCTGGTGGGTGCGGGGCTTCTGGGGCAATGAAACTATCTTAACGTTAAATGGTGGTGATGGCTGCACAGCTTTGTGAAGACACTAAAAACCACAGAATTTCACACTTTAAAAGGGTGAATTTTATGGTACGTAAATTGTACCTCAATAAAGCTGCTATTTTAAAAAGCAAAAACAGAAACAAAATCTCTCTTCTGTTGAGGGAAGGCAGTGTTCCTGTCGTGGATCCTCTAGTGGAGGCGATGGACGCCATGTTAGCGTGGTGCCACAGCCAACAGTCCCGTCCAAAACGTGCTGTCTGCTCTGATTCTGAATATAATTTGGCTTCCTACTTAGGGTTTCCTCACAGAAATAAACTTATCAGTGGAAGTGAGCATTTTACTCCCCTTTCATTCATACGTTTGACAGATATTTTGAGTCTCCTTTTTGCCGTGCGCTGTAATATGTACGCGGCACAGAACGATCAACAAGACAGAAGCCCCTCTCCTCCCTTCACAGCTCTCAGCCCTCACAGTCTGAGGTTGGGGGTGGGGTGTGAAGAAAGGGAAAAAGTAAATAAATAAACAATATTCGGCTTCATTATTTATTGCCTCACAACAACTTCTCTCCCTAACCAAACTCCTTCCCTGACCTCACGTAATAATGATTATTATATCTAATCTTTATATCCACCATAATTATCTAATATATATATATACATATATGTACATATGTGATATATATATGTATATGTGTGTATGTATATGTATGTGTGTGTATGTACACACATACACACACACACAAAAAACCATTAAGATAATACTTACAAGTACTCAGACTATGCCAGGCACATAGTAAGTGCTAAGTGATTGTTGTTTATTATTCTTCTTATTATTATTACTATTATTATGGTTCACTTCTGAAGAAATGTTTGTGTCAATGGTGGTGTTCTCGATGAGTATGACACGAAGCCTCGGGTCTGCCTGGACTCCCTGAAGGGAGTGAAGCCTCCTGGTGTCCATCATCACAGAAAGCCCAGAAGCTGTCTGTCAGGACACGAGCCCTGTCTAAGGCAGAGGTTGAGGTGTTTCTGCAAAGGAGATCACCACTTTCTCCCCTGACCTAATTCTTTTAGGCCTGAATTTCAGGAACTTACTTGTCTCCTCAATCTAATTGATCTGCATCCTTGGGGGAACTTTTAAAATACTGGACCCGAATCGGGGGAGCTCCTACGGGCAAGGGTCCTGGGGTAAGTGTGCTTAGGGTAGTCCTCCATGGTAGGGGGAAAGAGAGTGGCCCAGAGAGAGCCACCCCACAGCCCAGCGGGCAACTCCAAGCTGAGGCTCACGCACGGTATCTGCCAAGCCACATCACCAAATCGCGTTATTCTCCGCAGCGTGGCCAGAAGACACACCCTGCATGTCGTGTGCTCAGAAGGAAGGCAGAGAAGCAGCTCATGGCTTTCTGCAGAGAAGGAGAATTCCGATCTTGACGGGCCTGCTGCATCCCAGAAACTGAAGGCCTGCTGCATCCCAGAGACGGAAGGCCTGCCCCCCGCCTATCAAGGGGCCCAGGGGAAGGGGAGGGAGTTCCTGGCCTGGGGCTCCACATTCACGGAGTAAGCAATGGGTCTGTGGCTACACGGCTGCTCTGACAAGACGGACTTTTTAAACCACAGGTTCTGAATCGGTCGAGCTGATGGCCAGATGCCAGGCTCTAGTGACCTCACCATGTGATGCCAACCGGCTGGCCAGCTTTCCTTAAACACCTTTGAAGAGTCTCTAGCTGAAGACTCCAGCACCTTCTTTATGAAAATGAAGACTAGTGTCAGTCCTGCACAGAGGAGATTTCTGGGTAAACTTTTTCTAGGCTTAAGATATAGATAGATTACATAAATGATGGATGGATGACGGATGGATGGGTGATGGATATCAACTGTAGAATATTAAAAATACCTATCACTACATTTATTTATCATTAAAATTATTAATCATTTGGAAGCTTTGGATTTTATTATGCCGACTTTTACTCATTCATTTCTGTAACCGGTAATTATTGAAGGCTGATTACATACCAGACATTTTGCTAGTTACAGGGGATTTAATAGTGAGAAAACTATGCATGCTCGCCGCCGTCACATACCTTCACAGATGGAACATCCTGTTTTTACCAGCAGGCCAGTAACTCACCTAAACAGGTGATCTGTAAGATGCATTTCTTTCTCAGTGTATACGACCTTTATGTTCCTTCAAGAAATAGCATAACACGACTCCTTGTCCTAATTCGCCAGGGTATAAACCCCTCTAAGAGGAAACACTCCATATATTGGAGATGACGTGGAGATGGCATTTTGCTGGGTATTGTACATCACTGCCCTGCGGTGGGAAACCTATAAAAGGATGTTCTGGGGACGCCCAGGGGGCTCAGTGGGTTAAGCCTCTGCCTTCGGCTCAGGTCATGATCTCGGGATCCTGGGATCGAGCCCCTCATCGGGCTCTCTGCTCAGCGGGGAGCCTGCTTCCCCCTCTCTCTCTCTCTGCCTGCTGCTCTGCCTACTTGTGATCTTTCTCTGTGTCAAATAAATAAATAAAATCTTTTTTTAAAAAAGGGGGGGGGATGTTCTGGGTCACACTATTAGTGTCAATAGTCATTTATTAGGTCACCCTCACTCCTGAAGAGGGAATGTTCCCATTAATGTCTGAGAAGTGCTCTTCTGTCTTCATGGGAATACATTTACTTACAAAAAAAAAAAAAAAAATCAGCCCCCAAAAGTAGATTTTCCCTGATGACACCATGCTAATTATTCAGACTTGTCCTTAGTGGACAGATTATAATAAAATGATAAATTTCCCCAGGCTGACATTCATCCTTTCATCCTGACCATGGACCTCACTGAATTTCCTCAGTCAATGCTACCAAACAAGCAGAATTAGATTCACAAGGTCTGAAAAAGCATCATGATTACAGTCATTGTTTAGGAGAAAATGAGTACAAGATTGATCAAAAATAAATAAATTAAAAAAAATTAAAAAATTTGAATCCCCAAATCCATTCTCCAGCCAATCCAAAAGATAGTTCAACAGAAACAAAGAGATAGCCTTTAAAAAGTTTTAACACTGATTTCAGTTCAAATCAAGGGAGAGAAGATTAGGGAAAAAGTGTTCAATTAAAGCAATTGGAGTATATTTATTAAGATTAAATAATTCCTACATAAGCACAGAGCCCTGATTGAGGGCCTAATTTCTCCTCATGCCTGTACTAGTTCATTCCTAAATTCTCTTTGTCAAAATCTCTGGTGAAAACACTAGAGTCTTAAGAAAAAATCTAGGGAAAATGAAGGAACTATTTAGTACTGAGTGATTTTTTACTTTAAAAAAGAAATCTGCATGTGCACTCTTAAAAAGATAGTCTTTATCCTGTCAACACAAATATATGTTCTATAAGCCATTAGTCTGTGTTATTTGAAAGCACTTAATTTTCATCATGCCATTTGAACTTTTTATCCATTAGCCACAGTCTCAGTACGGCCAATAATTATGAGACCAAACATAAAGATAAATGTACTTTCGCAACTCAAGAACACTACATTTGAAACTAGTGATGACTGTAGGTTGGCTAATTGAATTTAAATTAAAAAAAGAAAGAATGGAAAAGAAAGGAAAAAAAAAGAAGTAACTAACTTTTTTTTCAACTGAACAAATTTTAATTGTGTTCCTCCAAAGTTTTATTTAAATTCCAGTTAGTTGACATACAATGTAATATTAGGTTCTGGTGTAGAATTTAGTGATTCATGACTTACAGACACAACCCAGTGCTCATCTCAAGTGCCCTCCTCAGTCTCCATCACCCATTTAAGCCATCCTGCCCTCTCCAACCCCCCCACCCCCCACCTCACCTCCAGGAACCCTCAGTTTGCTTTCTATAGTTAAGAGGCTGTTTCTTGGTTTGCCTCTCTTCCCCTCCCCCAAGCATGTTCATTTGTTTTGTTTCTTGAATCCCACGTAAGAGTGAAATCGTACGGCATTTGTCTCTATGACTGACTGAGTTCACTTTGGATAATACACATAATCCACATCCTCACAATTGCCAAGATTTCATTCTTTTTTATGGTTGAGTAATAGTTCAGTGTGTGTGTGTGTGTGTGTGTGTGTGTGAGAGAGACATAGCAAAAATGTGGTACATGAAGAAGATGTGGTATATCTAGCACATTCAGTTCAACAGTCAATGGACATTTGGGCTCTTTCAATAATTTGGCTATTACTGATAATGCTGCTATAAATACCAGGGTGTGTGAATCCCTTCAAATCAGTGTTTTTGTATCCTTTTGGTAAATACCGAGTAGTGCAATATCTCCATGGTAGAATAATTCTATTTGTTTTCCATGCTGTTTTCCAGAGTGGCCGCACCGGTTGCATTCCCACCAACAGCATAGGAGGGTTCCCCTTTCTCTGCATGCTCGCCAACATCCGCCACTTCCTGTGCTGTTAATTTCAGCCACCCTGACTAGGGTGAGGTGGTATCTCATTGCGGTTTTTATCTGTATTTCCCTGATGATAGGTGATGTTGAGCATCTTTTCATGTGCGTGTTGGCCATTTGTATGTTTTCTTTGGAAAAACTTCTATTCATGTCTTCTATACATTTTTTAACCAGATTATTTGCTTTTGGGTGTTGAGTTTGAGAAATTCTTTACATATTTTGGATATTAACCCTTTATCAGATATGTCATTTGCAAACATCTCCCATCCCACAGGTTGCCTTTTAGTTTTCTTGATTGTTTCCTTTGCTGTGCAGAAGCTTTTTACTTTGATGTAGTCCCAATAGCTGATTTTGCTTTTATTCCCTTTCCTCAGGAGACATATCTAGTAAGAAGTTGCTATGGCCTGTGTCATAAAACTTACTGCCCGTGCTCTCCTCTAAGATGTTGATGGTTTCCTGTCTCACATTTAGGTCTTTAATCCATTTTTAAGTTATTTTTACG
This sequence comes from Mustela nigripes, assembly GCF_022355385.1. NCBI lineage: Eukaryota > Metazoa > Chordata > Mammalia > Carnivora > Mustelidae > Mustela > Mustela nigripes. Next base: position 4,159,331 of record NC_081559.1, on the reverse strand, counting down.
TATGGTATAAGAAAGTGATTTCATTCTTTTGCACATTTCATGCAACTAACTTTTTGCATTTGATTTTGGGTTTTCATTTTAACATGCAATGTAGAGATTTAAACACCAGAGGACAGTGTGTGAATGAAAACAAAGTTCAATTACTATTCATCTAATTCAATTCATTTACCTAAGACATCAAAGAAAAATCTTAATTTTAAGATCTTTTCCCCAAAGACATTTTATGTCTTTTCATGCTTCAAAATTAAAAGTAGAAGTTGATAGAAATGTGAATCATGAGACCAACTAATCAAGTTAATTTGAATCATAATGGAAATTAGAAAGATTAATTTCATAAGCAATCATTAATAATAGAAGCTCTCATGTACGAATAATCAAAGCTTTAAGTATTATATGGTAATTAATTCATTACTATGGGTTGCATATTTTAAAATAGCTCAAATCTTTGCTTGGTGTATTTATTAATAGCAATCCTAAGGGAAGAAAAGCTAAAAGATTTTTATAGAAAAGTTTGCTCTATGTGTCTTTAAATGGGCAAGGAGAAAGACAAATTGAATGATATAATAAACAGGCGTGCTCCTTGGTGATTAGCCCTCAACCATGGACAAAGTCAATCATCTGCCCTTTATGAGAAAGGAGAGAATTGTGCTCTTGGTGAAGAGACGGTTTAAGGTGGAGAATTAATTATTTATTGTCCGATAGTGAAACTAGAATTTTGTATATGTTCATTTTCTTTAAAAAATGCATTTGATTTGGGGCTTGATTTAAAAAGTGGTCTGGTATGCTCCCCATTGAGCATATGTTACAAAATCACCTTGATCGTTATATTTTATCATTCGCAATGCCCCTGCAATTTTCCCATATTCAAATTTACAAATTCCCATATTCAAATACATAAAACACTGACTATTATGGGTTATTCATGTAAAAATCAAGGCACAAATGCACTTGGAATGTACTCTTAAACGCTACTTCTTATTATAGAACTATTTCAGGATTGTCATTAAAAACGTATTGCATGGTTCCTTAGAGATCATGCGACCTCTGGAAAATCATGTATTCCTATCATATGTTCAAATATTTTATATATAAAAGCTTCCTCACGGATAAATAGACCTGACCTTGTTTTCTACATTTCTTCCTTCATTTTGGTGAGTTTTCTGGGTGATCTGGATTTGCCCTGGTCTCCATGACTCTTGACTACAACATGCGACTTCCGTCGTGCTGACTCGGCCTTTTCTTCCGCCAACAGGTATTTACGGAGTCCACCACACGCTGACCACCCTTCCTGGTTCTGGAATATCAGGGCAGATAAGACGAGGCGCAGGAAAGAGCTTCAGGCAGATGCTTGCCAAGGCTCCGTGTTCCTGAGAGTGTAAAGGGTCCTATTCTGACGGACCCGCCGAAGTAAGTGAAGGAGAAAGTGGCAGAACCTGTCACATACCAGAGGGTCTTGGCAGGCCAGGTAAGGGGCTTGGAATTTTTTCTAACTGCAGTGAGAAACCACTGAAGGTAAATGATTTGACGGGATTTATCTTTTTCAAGATCATGTCAAGGGGCAAAGCTCGGAGGTCATTGCACAGACAGGCTTGACTGGACTGGGGTGGTGATGAGGGGAGGCAGGGAAGCAGATAGATTTAGGACATATGGGAGCGTTCGAGGCGACAGGGACTTCTGGTGGACAGGCCACCGTGTGTGAGGGAGCAGCAGCGTCAAAGACGGCTCCTGGGTTTTCGGCTGAGAAACCTGGTGCTGGAGAATCTTGCGTGAGAAGCAGGTTTGTTGAGGAGGAACCGCTCTTGTTTGGGCCATGATTAATTTGAGGTGATTCATAAATATTCAACTAGAAAAATTGACTTGGCAGTCAGATCCAGGCATTTGAAGCTCAGAGAAGGGGTCGGGGCTAGAAAGCTAGATACATGCTTGTGCAACTTAGTAACTAATGGGAAGAAGAGGAGCTTAAACAAGGGGTAAAGAGTATGAACATGGGGTCTTTGGGAAAAGACAGTGTCACGGGAGAACTGCAGTTAACTGAAGGCGCAAGAGAGCCTCTCGGAGAGCTGAAGGCTGTGATTTCTTCCACACTCTCATATTAAAGGGTTAAAGATCTTAGATTACAGACAGGACCTTTACCTATAAAATGTTAATTGCTTAGGGAAATAGATCCATAATTACATGCACTTTCTGATCTGTAGCATCACCCGAGACCACTTTCCTACCAATTACAAAGATCACCCCTCATAAATATTATATGGAACATATGCTCCCACAATGGGTTATGGCCAGAGAGCTAAGCCCTTGTCGTGCATTCTTTTGGTTTTCTCTTATTTATAACTCTTTGTAGAAGAAAGGGGGGGGGGGGGAAGGGCACCGGTGAATAAGGAATGGTAGGTATCGAAGTAGCCGATATCGCATGCCTCACCTCTCCCTCCTGTACCTCTCAAAATTGTTTCCTTTTCCACTCTGAACACCCATTATTATCATCAAGTAAAGCCAATATGTCAAACCTCCTTTTTCCAATTTCTCTTCCTCTCCTTGGGAGATTTAAGCAAAGCTCCTGCCGCCGTGGGCGCGCCGCGGGTAGATGGGAGCAGGACTCCCCTGGAGCAGAAACTACAGAAGAACAACTTGCTCACCTTCAGCTGCCACGTACTTTATTATCAGGACTGCTATCCTTTTCCTCCAGAATAAGAAGCTGTCCTCTAGGAAAATAAGAATATCTCAAATAATAGTTCGTAATTCCCCTTTAAGCTCCAACCTTGATGAAGCTCTGACTGGCATTTTCGAACTAAACGAGCTTCTCCTCCCCCAGAAATTAGTGAACGAGCACACTCCCAGAACCACTGAGACATGCACACACACCGCGGACGAGTATATGTGTATTTTTAGGTTTTGGTTTACGGGATCCTGAGACGCCGTCCCAAGGGAACAAGTTGAAGAGGAACACTGGGTCGGTGGTCGGTCTTCCCGTGATTCCTACAGAGCTGGCTGAGGCAGCTTGTGGTCTCCTCCCAGTCCAGCAAAGCCACTTAGATGCTTTCTCTCTGGCCCTCAAATACATTTTCATCCATCTCAATTTGTTTTTCATTCAGAAACATTCATTTCCAAGCCATAGAATTTGACTGTGATTTCTTCTTCCCTGTGTCCCTGGATGAAACCCTAGGCCTGGACCTGCTCGCTTCCCACCCAGCCTCTCGCAGCAGCCTTCGGCGGTCTCCGGCCTCCAGACCCTCCCCGAGGCGCCCCTTGCCGTCCCGCTCCGTCCGGTCACACTTGCTCAGCTACCACTTTGACTGCGTCACCCCCCGCTCAAGCACGCTGGTGGTTCATCACGGGCCCACCAAGTCCAAATTCCTAACCCGGTGCCAACTGACAGGTCTCTGGCACAGCGACCCTACAGTCCTGCTAAGCCCAGCGACCCCAGGGCTGCACCGTATTTGGGAAGGACTCTCCTGCCGCGGTTTTGTTAAAGCGTTAGGCTTCCCTGAAGGCACAGTGAAATGTCATCTGCAGGATTACCTTCCCAGCCCCCGAGTCTTTAAAACGCCCTCATATTCCCTGTGGCTAGGAGTAGATGGCCCACAAAATCCCACTTATCACGTGTCATGTACCCTTGTACTACCCATGCCATCTTCACAAAGATTTGGGTTTCTGAGTGTTTGGTTTTTGTGGGGTTTTGGGAAGGGCTCGGTTTTGTGTGTTTTGGAGGCCTATAGACTGCAAGGCCTTTGAAAGCCGCCCCTCGCTCTTTATCAGTCTGTACCGAAGCACACAACTGATGGTCAGTGAGTATTTGTTGGCTTGAATTATTAAGATTGTCTGAAACTTTAGTAGTGACATTAATTTCACCCTGATCCAAAGAATAACTGTTTTTAGATTATTTGCATAGAAAGGATGAGCCTTCCTATTTTCTCTTTCAACACTTCTCTTATTAATTAGAAGATTTTTTTGTGGGTTAGGCTACGCATTTTCATATTTGCTTGCTATTTTCACGCCTTCCGTGAGAACACGCGGGCTGTCTGTTCCAATAAAAAGAGAACCGTGCCTGGGGGTTTTAAGTGGATCCCCAGCCCGACTTCCCAGTAAACCAAGTCAGGCACTAGGAACCCTGAGACCTGCTCTCTGGCCTGTGGGCAGGCCGTCTCTTTCTACCCACTGCAGGACTTCCCTCGAGCCGTGAGAGAAATTTACCTATTTCCTAAGGGTCTCCAGCCAGTAATGTTAACCCATGACATCTTTTTAAAGCCTTAAATGTGACCCTAGACACTAAACAGCATCCAGTCCTTTTAGTTTTGCAGCACCACGTTAGTAGACCGGTGGGGATTTCTCTTACCGGAGGGCCATCCAGAGCTCCCCACACGGGCGGCCCGTGGCTCAGTTTGCCAAAAGCGAACCCGCGCCTGACCTGGGATTCTTGTAAGGATCCGAGTTCCCTCCCTGCCTCCCTCTCCCTCTCTCTCCTCAGGGAGCGCCTCATGCCCCCACCTCCTTTCCATTTGACCACAGATGACAGCGACGCCCATGTCCCTCACAGTCTTCACTTCCCTGCGAGGTCGGCTGGTTTCTGCGGCGACAAAGGGGAATGAACTGGGCACCAATTTCAAATTTCAGAGTTTTGAGAACAAAGAGATTTAAAAGCAGTATTCACCAGAGGGGGAAAAAATATATTCCAGTGTTTCCAGCCTTGAAAAGGAAGTACTCTCGCTCTGGGGATCATTGGGCAGCTCACTTCAAGGGGACAGACAATGGAACCTGAGGAACTTGAGACACTTTGAATCGAGTGAGTCCAATTCTTGAATTTTCAAGTTGTTGTTTTTTTTTCAGTACATCATTAACTCCTGAGAGATCAGCCCTTACCTGGCTGCCACCACTGCTGTTGACACAGCTGCTCTGCTCTTCTCGGGGCGGCTGGCAGCCTGGCCCGGGCAATCACCCGCACACCCACACACCCCCATAAACCACTCAGAGATTTCTCGGCTCAATTATGCGCGCATTTTCCTCTCTGCACTAATCAGTCTTCTAACCAGATGTTATCGGGAATAACCTCAATAGCCCTATTATGATAAACCAGGAACAAGGCACAGGGGCTCAGCCAGGATTACACAAGAGGGTTTTGGCAATAGACCCTGTCTTGAAGCCAAGAGTGACTATTACTATTAATAATAGCTATCATTTATTAAGTTCCCACCGGGTGCCAGCTGCTTTCTCTATGAAACCATGACGAGAGGTGAACATTTCTGAGGTGTTCACACGCTCGGAGCTGTCACAGAGCTTCATGTGTATCTGCTCATTGAGTCCCCCTTCCAACCATTCTGTGAGGTAGGTACTCGCTTTTCAGCCTCGGCAGATCTGTAAGGAACCTGAGGGGCAGACAGACTATAGAAGCAGCCAAGGACAAGCAGGGAGTAGGGGCCGCAGCTGGGACCTGCTATCTGGAAGGGTGACGTCTGGCGAGTTCTAACCGCCGCACCCTAATCCGCCATGGCCTTTTGTCTTCCCCATTCAGCCACTTTGAATCCTCATAACAGGCTTACTTTTATACCTGGTTCGCGCATGAGGAAACTGAGGCCCTGAACTGTTAGTTCATATAGGTAGTAACTGAGGCCCTTCTCGGGTGCTCTGGACCCTAAAGCCTTGGCCCCTGCGTATAGCCCTCGATTACCCCAGAAACCGCAGTGGGTGTCTGGCCTTGGACAAAAGTGCCAGTGCACGGACGGTTTTCTGCAAGCTCTGCCACCTTCTCTCTTCTCCGCCCTCTGTGCCTCTTCCCCTCAGCACTCTCACTGTGGCCCGTGTCCGCCTCCACGCCCAGGCCAGACCCACCGTCATTAAACTGCTCTCTCCTTTGTCTCCTTGGGAGGGGCTGTAGAGGGGAACTAATAATTTATGTATTACTTTCTCGTTTTTCATGGTCAAAAATAGCACTTTAGAGTGCTGTGTCTGTTGGAAACACAAGTCCCAGGCCCCAGCCATGGTGGTTCTGATGAGGAAGAACTGGCAGGGCTCAGGGAGCCACATGTTCAGCAAGATTTCCATGAGTCAGATGTAGTTCAATGCATCCTTACTGTCTGGCAACGTGTTTGCACTGTAGGGAGGGGTTTTCCAGTGAGAACTTCAGGCCAGGGTGGGTGAGATCTTTTAGAGCAGAAATCATTTTTTCCTTCTGCTATCATACAGGTCAGTTTGGGGCATAGATTTTATTTATTTAAATTTTAAAGCAAATTTCTTTCAAATATGCTTCTATTTTATTAAATTCAAAGAACTGATGTTCTTTTTCAAAAAACATTTTATTTATGTATTTGACATAAAGAGAGAGAGGGAGATAGAGCACACAAGCAGGAGGAGAGGCAGGCAGAGGGGGAAGCAGGCTTTCTGCTGAGCAGGGAGCCCGACGTAGGACTTGATCCCAGGACCCTGGGATCACAACCTAAGCCAAAGGCAGACGCTTAATCAATCAAGCCGCCCAGGTGTTCTAAGAATTGAAGTTCAAAAAAGAACAAAAATCAAACCTCAGGGCTATTACTACTTTACTTAGTAAATAATAATTTAAATAAATAATAATAAACTTGCTAAATAATAATTCTTCCTTTTTGATTATTAAATATATACATACACCACTGGTGTGAAATAAACGGTCTTGAGTTCATCCTTCCTTCTGGTCAGGCTTCCTTGGCCAGTGCTCCAGAGCGCACACGAGGAAGAACGGAGTTTTCAGACAGGCTTTCTTTACCAATATCCTAAAGGTTATGTGTTGAAAAAATTGAGCATTTTCCCCTGATTTCCGTGCACCTTCTCCCAATAATACTAAACATGAAAAAGCTAAAAATACTGATGATGCGAAAAATACTTAGCAGAAAAAATAAAAGATGAATTCTTCATGCTAATAGAAGGTTGAACATGAAGCATTTTGGACTATTAGATAACCTGCAGAAGACAAGGGGACCCACCCCGAGGAGACGTAGCAGTTGCCAAGGACGATCTTCGTATCATAAATACGTTAAGCTCAAGTAAATACTAATGTTTGCTCTACCTCTTTCATTTTGCCCACAGAGCTTTCTCACATAAGATTCTTATTAGCAATAAATTCTCTGTGCTACCACAGTGACCTTATAGCTTAAACTGCCCAGTTATTTTTTCGGCCAACTTTGGATGTGTTCTGAGGGTTTTATCTGAACTTTTTTTTCCAGATACTCCTCTGGTTGACATTTGCATAGTCATTTGCATAATGTTATTCCTGATAAAGCTCTGGTTCTCTGAAGAAGAAAATTAGCAATTATTATTTTGCCATGGAATGAATGATAGCACAGGATGTCAGCTACTAACCTGGCTTAAAAACTTTTGAAATCAGGCATAAAAAGAGTATGAAGACATGCAGTATTAAAAAAATTACCCTCCCCACCCACATGGCTCAGACTCCTGTTTCAGTGATTAACAATGTCTACTGGAGGTCTGTGGGGAGCGGGCAGGGGAGGAGTTGTCCGTTGCTAGAAAGGCAGGGAGAGAGGCAGATTATTCTGAGCAATCCATTTACTGAGGGCTTTGTTAGTGTGGAGGGCTCCATGCTGTATGACAGCTGGCCCTGACGAGTCGCGTTATTAAGGCGAGGCAGTTCTGTCCATCTGCGGCTCAGCAAAAGGGCAGTAATGGCCCAGGGTAGCCCAGAGCAACACTTGGTTTTAATTACAATTCTCCCTTATTGAAAAACACTATGTGCGTGTGTGTGTGTGTGTGTGTGTGTGTTCCACACCCCCATATGCACATACTTTTTGTTCAAGGGAGGATTTTTTATACTCTCAACACATCTTTTAAATTGCTCTCTCTCTTCTCATGGCCATCAGAAAAGACCTCTCCCGTTCCCTGAGAAAGAAGTGCCCAGCTGTGCTTTCTCCCCCACTTATGGTGACAGGCGTCAAGTCACATCATTAGCAGGACTGTCATGCCGCGGACGATGGGGTGAGGGAGAGGGCTGCAGGCAAGAGCTAATCAGCATTGTGTCATGCACCCACAATATTAAACACTTCAACATTTCTGGTGGGCTGAAAAAAACAAAGGGTCACCAACTCTTTATAAATGCGACAACAGCAAATTCTTTAATAAAATGACTCCTAAAAATAAATTTATTTAAATAAAAAATTTTACTTTATTTATTTATTTGACAGAGAGAGAGAGATCACAAGCAGGTAGAGAGGCAGGCAAAGAGAGGGGAAGCAGGCTCCCTGCTGAACCAACAGCCAGATGTGGGCCTCGATCCCAGGACCCTGAGACCATGACCCAAACCAAAGGCAGAGGCTTAACCCACTGAGCCACCCAGGCACCCCTATTTAAATAAAAAAAATTTAAATAAATTAATTAATTTAAATCTTGTCTTCTAACTGAACTGACAGAACATTTAGAAAAGGAAAGGAAATGAAAAACTTCAGTGAAAGAAAAGAGGTTGTAATTTCATTACCAAAGATAAACAGTAACAATCTTACATTGATATCCTTTTATTGGATATTTTATCTATCCACCTACCTATAATTTTTTACATGGTAGTACTGTATTCTGATAATGGTTTATAACCTGCTTTCCCCCCTATAATAACACTCTGCTAGCATATTTTCCTGCCATTCAGGATTCTACTCCATGACCAGATTCCTAGCGGCGGCCTCACACTCCAATTTTAAGAACATAGCGTCTTGTGTTAGCCAGGCCTCTAACGCTCTAACGCTAGGCTCTTACTTTGTTTCCCTTTTTTCTTCTTGGCTATTACGCAAACCCTTTCTTAAACATGAAAAGATATGATGAGATAGCCACATGACAATGGTTGTACTTCCAGTATCTCACTGATTAAAGAATTTTCTAGAAACGAAAGGCTACTATTAATTTAATAGTACTTATCAATGAATTTGTATTTTATTCAACACAATAGTCAATAGTATCTCTGCACATTTTACAAGCAGTAATACCTGCATACAAGTAGAAAAGTTATTCCGTGCCCGCATCATTCCTGAATATCCTCTAAAATTCTGAAGGCTGACTGGGGGCTCCTCCAGCCCACAGGTGGGAGAAGCAGACCTTTGGTGACAGCCCTCATCTGGGAAGGACGTTCCAGGACTAGACATGGAGAAGCAGCATCTGCTCAGTATCACCTCAGATTTCAGAATGGCGGTGATTGGCCACTTAGAATAAAAGGCAAGCAAGCATTAACTTGTCTTCCGTGGCTTTTTTTGTTTATGCAATGTTTCAGGAAAATTCTTAAGGCTCAAGGTTAAAAATCATAATTCCAAGCTGAGCACATCAAAGAGGTCCCCGGAAGGAGGGAAAGGAGGGGAGTGAGTCTTGAGTCCTGGTCTTGAGCCAAGGTCTGACTAAGCTTTCACATAGTAAATCACGGGTCCATGCATCTGTTTGTGTGAACTGCTAATACTCGAGATCAATAGTTTGCATTAAAAAACCAAAGAGCTTGCATCTACTAAGATAATTGGTCTATATCCATGTCAAAATATAGTCAGTTAGCGTCACGGCATAAGGCAGCCTCATAACCTGTCTTAACTCTTACCTCCAAAAGTTGAAGAATAATGTAGAAGGAGAGAATGTATTTTGAAGAGAAAAAAAAAAAGACAAGACACACATCTGTTTTAATTGTCCACAGCAGTTAAACTCAGGTCAGTACATCTATTTTGAGGAGTTAACACATTTCATGTAATTTTAGTATTTAAAATTCAAGGGGGAAAGTCATTAGCTATTTCAGCATTTAGTTGTTTACAGGTACGATAAAAATTAAATATATGTCCAAGCCCACTCTAATGATTTATAAGAGCCATACAAATATCTTTTGCTCTCATTTGGAATAGCGGACCTGCACAATTTTGTTCTATATTTTTGAATTGAAATAGGATATAACTCATTATAAAGTTAAGAATCCAGATTTAAATATACTATTTTTTTTAAATATGGAAATGCTTGTGATACATGAGGGGAAAAAAGTCCATAAAACTATGCCCGTGTCATTGCGATTATTTGTCATTTTCTCAGTGCTAATCAAGTGTCAGCTGACACAATTCCGCCTTCACGATTAACCAGGATTATTGATGCCGCCCACCTAGATCCCAGCGGGGGTTTGGGGCCATCCCAACAATTTCTGTGCACTCTGGGTTTTACCGGTTTTATTTGCGGTGCCAGGTTTCTCCTGCTAAACTTTGCAACTCAAGCAAACAGCAGCCTCGCGACATTTTTCAGCGCTGACCCAGCTGTGGGATTCGCCCATTTTTATTTCCCCTGAAACAGCCACACAAGGCCTTCGGATGTGAAGCCAAACAAAAGAGATTTGGGGTGACGGAAGAGGGTCATGTATCACAGACGTTTAAATGAAGTCTTAGACGTCCTTGTGCCTTGCTCCTAAAAGCCCTGTGAGCGCCGCATCGTGGGGAGAGCTCCTTTGTCACTACTTGTGAGAGGCTGGAGCTTCCTGCCCTGCTACCCTGTTCTCTCCCCAGCTTCTCTCCTTCCTCCCGCTTCTCTTCCCATAACTGCCGCCCCGTTCACCTCACACGCAGGGCAATTTCACCGTCTCCTTGCTGTTTCCTTCTAAACGTGTTCTCGTGCCTCGTTTTCTGTATACGAGAGACTTACTAAGCCCTTTTTCTAAACAACTACAATTTCATTCTACCTCGTTCTCTCTCTCTGACACCCCCCCACACACTCTATGAAACACACATAAGTAACATAGTAAATATTACGTTTTTATTATGTAAAATTACTTTTATCATCAGAAAGCATGATTAAGAAAATATAAACATATATTTTGAAATAATAACTTCATGGGCTTTCTTCTCTCTGTTGGTCTAGAAACTGCTGGCAAAGTTGCTTGGGGAATGCCCACTGCCAGATTGATATGTAAAGTGATGGTACTAAATACCATTTCATCTTTATAATTCCCGAATATCAGAAGAGTTGAATTCAAAAGGTTTCTCTCTCTCTCTCATTTTTCTCAGAGGTGTTTCATGCAAAGTTCCTATAGGTATTGGGTATGGCTATTTCTGCAGAGTTACATTCCAGATGGTTGAGACTGGGTCTGGACTATAAACAGGATCCTTAAAACGGTTTTCAAAAATAAAAATACATGTACATGTACTTACCTGTGTCAAGCCATATGTAGCAACATTGGTTGTTAACACAACAGCCATCCGCCTTTTTTAAATAACGGAGGGACCCCTATTTGATTTCAGAAGCTGTCCCTCTCCCATAGGACTCAAGGATGAACGTTGATTGGTCTAAGCCAATCACGGTGGTACAATTTCTCTCACCGGTGATTATCTGAAACCTGGGTGTGTGATCTAAGCCTGGTTAATAAGCTTTGGGAAAATACCTCCTGGGGGATGTCAGGAAGTGCTTCCTTCACTCTGAGGGGGAAAATGTCTAAATCTCTTCTTCTACCTGCTGTTTTCATATCTGCAGTAATACCTGGAGCCTCAGCAGCAATCTTGCAACTATGAGGACAGTGAAGATAGCAGAGGAGTCTGTCAGAATGAGACGGCAGAGTGACAACACAGAAAGAAACCAGAATCCTCGATGACATCATTTACCTCTGAATTAACCAACCTTGGAGCTGCCTCAGCACTTATTTTTTTCTGAGAGCTTGGGCTTTTTGGCGAGTGTTAGGGAAAGCATCCTGATACGCTGTCCTCAAGCCCATTGACTAAAACGAAACACAATATTTATGCTAATCTGAACACAATATTTACATGAAGCCCATGTGTGCTGCCATCTCAGAGACTGTCATTTTCATCTTCGGGCTTAAAGACGCCTGGTCCCGTTCACCAGCCGCTTGGGCATGGCTCTGTGTTTATGAGGCCTTCTTGGCAATTAATACCAGCTGTTTCTACTCAGAAAAATGACTATCGGACCCCATGGGGGTCCATTTTACCAGATGCTCTTTGAAAGGAGAAGGGTGCTACAGAGGCCACAGATCAGTCACCTCGCAGGAATGGCTGCTCCCGGCTCAAAGACAAATCTAAGGAAAAAGGAGTCACTGAGGTAGCTGAGGTTCTATGATTTGATGGAGGCAACTACAGCGTCTCTTCATTTCATCTCCCAGGTGTAGACCTAGATTCGGTTCACAGATCGCAGAATGACATTTTATAGAAATGTAGACAGAGATGGCAGTGAATTCTGAAAAGACCGACTTGTTTCAGAAGACCCTCTGTTACCCTACGGTTTCTTGCCCTCCGGCCCCAAGGGTTTCCAGATCCTCAAAGCAGCTCTGTCCTGTCATGTTTGTAGGATCCTCTCACTTGGGCAGTGCGGTGGGTGTGGCCAAAAGTGCTAATGGCGCAAGAATGACCTGAGGCCACCGTCTCCACCGCCTGACATCTGGGCCCCGGCTCTGCACTGTGGCATGAGTGACTTTTCTCTATTATTAATCGTAAGTATTCCGTATTCTAAAATTTGATTTAACCTGGCAGATGATTATAGAATATGATCCACCCACATCTTTTACAAGCCCATTATCTTCAAAATATTTCAAAAGAAAACCTTATGGATTATTTATGTGTCTCAGCCCATCTCCCAAAGGCCCAACGTCAGGAGCGATTTAACATGTGCTTTTGCTATCCTTTATATCACAGTCTCCGTGTGCGACCATTGGTATTCATCCAGTTTAAGCCTCAGCAGTTGGCTGTGTGATCCTATACAAGTATTTAACCTCTGTAAGCCTCAATTTCCTGTTAAACCAGACTCACAATTTTGTTGCTAAGAGTAAGCAATAGAATTTAAATGAAGTGTTTGGCCCAGGGCTGGGCAAGAAACAAACGATCAATTAATATGAAGTCTTGTGAAGTGTCATTGTTGCTAACAACTCCACAAATAACTTTGGACTTTGACCTAGGAGAACTGACTTTAGTTTCACATGGTCCCCTTTTCCTTCCTTAACCAGAAAATTGAGGGGGAAATCATCCTAACATTGAAGAATTAAGTGACTTTAAGCCAATGCTAAATCCTTTTTTTTCTAAGATTTTATTTATTTATTTTAGAGCAAGAAAAAGAGGGATCATGGGGGTGGGGGGCAGAGGGAGGGAGAAAGAGAGAATCTCAAGCAGAGTGCCCACTGAACACAGAGCTGGATATGGGGCCCATCTCAGGACCCTGAGATCACGACCTGAGCCAAAATCAGGAATTGGACGCCTAACCTACTGAACCACTCGGGTGACCCACCAATGCTAAGCTTTTGATTTTACAGTCAAAATTTTGGCACTATAGAATGTTAGATTAAAACTTCATTTCAAAATACTTGTTCAATTCAGAAAACTGAAGTTTTCGCTCTAATAATGACAGTAATGCTTCTTATTCTCCAGGAAGGAAAGACAATGAAGAGACAAGGCAATGAGGAGTCCCCAGGGCAGTCTCAGGCTTTAGGACATCCTAGGGTGCAGCCAAGAGTGAAGAGTAGATCCACAAGGGGGAGACAGTACGTGCTAAATTTCCTCGAGGAAAGAGTGGGGGGGGGGGTGATGAAAAAGAATAAAAGTATGATTATATTCAAGAACTTGAGATTTCTAAGTGTTTTAAATTTAGTTATTCTTTTAAAGAGTTTAGTTTTCTATTCTATTACAGTAAAATAATCTTAGGGCTTAGACTCTCCTCCGGTCAGAGAGTCCCCGTGTTTCCTGCCGGCCCCGCACCCTCAGGGTCAGCTGCGGGCACTTCCCTGCATCTGTTCCCTCGCCGTGGCCCTGAGAGAGCAGGGGCCTGTCTACAAGGAGACATCAGGGGAAGCCGGGCTCCCCAGCAGCCTTTCTGATAAAGGCCACGACCGTCTCCAACGGCCTTTGCTGCTCCAGCTTGGCACATGGCGTGCGCATCCCACCCAGCCACCGCCCCTGCCCGCGCTCCGCTCCCGCGGGCCCCATTCCCGCCCGCGGCTGGGCCCTCCTCCCTCCCGCTGCGGCAGGAGCTGGCCCGGGACCTGGAGGGCAGCAGGGCAGGGCCCGAGGCCGCCACCCCGCGCCACATCTGTCTCCTGCTGGGCGGGGACGAGGAGCCTGCGACCGCGAAGGTGCAGGGGGGGGGACGGAGCAGAGCAGCCCCCCGGAGACCAGCAGTAACCCCGGTCCGGCCCGCCTCGCGGAGCCTGGCCTGCTCCCCGCAGAGGTAACGCGCTTTGTTCCGCTGTGCCCGCCATGGAGGACCGGGGTCCTTCTGGGACAGTCCCCAGCAGCCCCCACGGTTCCCAGAAACCTGCACCCTTCCAGCTGCTGCGGCGCAGGCAGCTCTGAAGGACCGTAAGGTCAGGCCTGCGGGAGGCTGGGAGTCGGCCACGCTCCACCCGGCCAGCCTGCGGGGCTCCGGCCTGCGGGGCTCCGGCCTCCGAGTCACGGTCCGTTACGTGCGGACGCCTAGTCTGCAGACTGCGGGCAGGTTCAGGGGGCTTCAGTGAGGTCGGGCCAGTCGCGGATTTTCAGATGACACCGGGAGAGGCCCTGGCCATGCGGAGGGGGCTCCAGCACTCCGGTCCCACGGTGCACGTGCACACACACGCACACACACGCGCACACGCGCATGCACACACTCACACTTACGCACGCACAAGCACACTCACACATACGCACACGCACGCACATTCACACACGCGCACACGTACGGGCGCACAAGCACACTCACACATACACGCACGCACATTCACACACGCACATGCACACACTCACACGCACTCACACGTACGCGTGCACAAGCACACTCACACATACGCACACGCACGCACTCACACGTACGCGTGCACAAGCACATTCACACATACGCACACGCACGCACATTCACACACGTGCACATGCACACACTCACACACGCGCGCGCACAAGCACACTCACACATACACGCACGCACGCACAGACACACATGCACACACATATACGCACTGCGCCCAGGAGAGGCCGCAGGCCTCCCATACAAGAGCTCGCGCCGCTCCGGAACCGAATCCTCTGCCTTCACAGGTCCCTAAACGCCCGCGCGCTTCCGGCCGGAGCTCCCACCAGTGTCCCCGGCCGCGCTCCCCGGGGGAGCTGCCTGTGCGGCTTCAGGGCTCGGAGCGCCACGCCTCGCCCCTGCTCGCCCCCGCCCCGTCGTGATCCGAGTGCGCTGGGGGCGGGAGGCGGACCTCCCTGTGGACCTCCCTGTGGAACCGCAAAGGACCCGGGCGGAGACTCCGCGCCAGCGCGGACAAGCAGGACCGAGGAGGAGACATAGGGGCCGGGGCTGGGGGCTGTCGGGCCGCCCCCGCGGCCAGGGCTGCTCCCCACTGCTCAGAGCGCCTGTCGGCCCGACACCGCCCGCCCGCGGCGGGGCGTCCCGGTTCCCGGCCCGCGTCAGCCCGGGAGGAGCGGCTGGACTCGCGCCGCGACGTGTCCCGGAGAAGCGGCTCTCGGAGGGGGTGCGGGACGCGGCGCGGGGGGACCCGACTCGGGGGGGCCGCACCCAGCCAGCCCCGCTCCGACGCGCCCGCCGCCCCGGCCGGGCCCTCCCCGCTCCGAAACACAACACACGACCTTCGCGACCTTGAGGACCTTCGCGACCTTCACGTGCGCACCGCGTGCCCGCGAGGGCGCCGAGGTCCGCGGGTGCGGACGGGGTGCGGTGACGCTTACCTCCGGCCGTTCTTCCAGAGTGAAACTGATTTATGACCTCTTCCCCGTCACTCCCCTGCTGTTTCTTTCTTCATTTTGATTTTAAATGTTTGCACCACGAGCCCCTAAAGCGCCCCATGCGGGGTACTTGTCACCCGTGAGGTGAAGGACATTGACTAGACTCACTCTTGTAATCACTGGGCGGGATACACACGCTTCAGGTCACGACGCTCTGCACCCAAAGCCAATACATTGCTACAAGTCAGTTATATTTCAATAAAACTGGGGGGGGGGGGGGGGGTTCTGACGACAGGCGGATGGAGGGGTAACGGTTCCACAACAGTGTGAACGCACTTAACCGTGCGCCTAAAGATAGTCAAAAGCGCACATTTTGTTCTGTATATTTTATCACAATGACGTTTTAATGTTTAATTATGAAATACTTTTTAAAGAGATTTTATTTATTTGACATAAACAAAGATCATAAGTAGGGGGAGCAGAAGAGGGAGAGGGCGAAGCAGGCTCCCTGCTGAGCAGAGAGGACGGGGGGATCATGACCTGAGCTGAAGGCAGAGGCTTAACCCACGGAGCCACCCAGGTGCTCCTAATTATGAAATATTTAAAATATACAGAAGAGTACATAAAATAGCATTTGCATAAACTCCTGGATTTAATAAATGCTTACATGTTGCCATGTTTCTTTTTTTTTTCTTTTCTTTTTTTTTCAAGAAACAAATGGTGACCACCAAGTGTGGCTACTTTCCAGTCCTCGCCCAATCAATTTGATTACTCTTACTCCTCCGGAGAGGTAGACACTCTAGTGTGGGTCTTTCCCGTGGATGTTTTAACATTTTACTATACAAGAACACATAATATTGTTTTAGGAGGTGTTTGGATTAGGCAAAGAATAATGGCCTTCAACTTGCATTTTTACCTATTTTGGTGGGGGATATGCCACAGTGACCTACATAGTCTGTTTATTTTTGAATCCTGAATATTATCCCATTGTTTGAAACTCCCACTGATGGACATGTAAGTTGTTTTTACTTGTTAGCTGTCATGACAAGTGCTGCCGTGGTCACCCTGTGCGTGTTGCCCAGAGTGTGTCTGTAAGAGTTTGACTGGTACACAGTCCTAGTACTGGAATTTTGGGGTTCCAAGGAAATGCATGTTTTCCACTTCACTGGATATCATCAAGTTGATCTCTTGAGTGGTTGAATAACCTGAATTCCCCCCTTTCACTGGAAAAAGACCTATTGCTTCCCTCCTTGCCTTCACAGAACTTGGTTATTATTACCACCCCCCCATCTAATGGGAGTGAAGTGATAGCTCCTTGTGAGTTCAATTTGCCTTTTCTCCTATCAGTGAGACAGGTTTTCACAAGTTTACTGGACATTATGGCTTCTTCTTTTAAAACTGCCTGCTTCTTATACTAAATGTCCATAAGGACAAGGACAAGTGTATATTATTAATGGTGCATGCTTATCACCCAACCCATCATAGGTCGCCATAACTATTTGCTGAATGAATGAATAAATGAGTATCCAGATGCTCAGACAGGCGCTAGGTAAAGTATTATTTTAAAAATGTTAATGACATGTTTGGGTAGAGTGGTGGCGTGGAGAGCTCAGGGAAGCTGCTTGCTCTTTCTTCAAACCCCGAGCTACCTAAATCTTCCATTTGGCTGTTCCTGAGTTACATCCTTCTATGATCAACCACTGATCAGCCTCACATATTCCACAGAGTCCTTAAGGCAGCTGGCTTCAGTTTTCCATCTGGCAGAGTCTTGGTGAGTGCCAGATCTCACTGGGGATTTAGAGCACCACATTATTTGGGAAGAACTTTGGACACATTGACCATAAGCATTGATGGAACTTATGAAAAGAAATGCTGAGTCCACTAGAATTGAAGCCCAGTGTGAGGCTGGAACTCATGACCCTGAGAGCAAGACTGGAGTTGAGATCAAGAGTTGGACACTTAACTGACTAAGCCACCCAAGGCCCTAGACTAGTTTCTTAAGAATCAGCAAAATTGACTGTGGCAGCTGCAAGAGCAGTGGCTGCATCAGACGCAGGATGAGAGGCAGCTACGGACCATTGAGCTGGCCCGCCTTGCCCTGGGGTGGGGAAGCGTGCTGTGGAGTCAGAAACTTTCCTGGCAGGAATATTTGTGGGGGAGGGGTCAAGATGGTAGAGGAGTAGCAGACTGAGATGACATCAGGTAGCAGGAGATCAGCTAAATAGTTTATCAAACCATTCTGAACACCTACAAACTCAACAGGAGATCAAAGGGAAGAAGAGCAGCAATTCTAGAAACAGAAAATTGACCACTTTCTGAAAGTATTTTATTCTCCACTTCATATATTCTTATCTGGATAAAATGACAAGGCAGAAAAACTTACCACAAAAAAAAAAAAAAAAAAGAACAAGAGGCAGTACCAAAGAGACCTAACCAATATGGACATTGGTAATATGTCAGATGTAGAGTTGAGAATGACAATTCTCAAGGTGCTAGCTGGGCTAGAAAAAGGCATGGAAGATAGAGAAACACTCTCAAGAGAGATAAAATCTCTTTCTGGAGAAATAAAAGAACTAAAATCTAACCAAGTTGAAATAAAAAAAGGTATTAATGAGGTGCAATCAAAAATGGAGGCTCTTACTGCTAGGATAAATGAGGCGGAAGAGAGATTTAGTGATATAGAAGACCAAATGAAAGAGAATAAAGAAGTTGAGCAAAAGAGAGACAAACAACTACTGGACCACGAAAGATAAGTGATACCATAAGATGAAACAACATTAGAATAATTGGGATTCCAGAAGAAAAAGAGAGGGGGGCGGGAGCAGAAGGTATACTGGAGAGAATTATTGTAGAGAATTTCCCTAATACGGCAAAGGGAACAAGCATCAAAATCCAGGAGGCACAGAGAAACCCCCTCAAAATCAATAAGAATAGGTCCATGCCCTGTCATCTAATAGTAAAACTTAAAAGTCTTAGTGACAAAGAGAAAATCCTGACAGGAGCCCGGGACAAGAAGTCTGTAACATACAATGGTAGAAATATTAGATTGGCAGCAGATTTATCCACAGAGACCTGGCAGACCAGAAAGAACTGGCATGATATATTCAGAGCACTAAATGAGAAAAACATGCAGCCAAGAATACTATATCCAGCTAGGCTATCATTGAAAATAGAAGGAGAGATAAAAAGCCTCCAAGACAAACAAAAACTAAAAGAATTTGTAAACACCAAACCAGCTCTACAGGAAATATTGAAAGGGGTCCTCTAAGCAAAGAGAGAGCCTACAAGTAGTAGACCAGAAAGGAACAGAGAAAATGTACAGTAACAGTCACCTTACAGGCAACACAATGGCACTAAATTCATATCTCTCAATAGTTACCCTGAATGCTAATGGGCTAAATGTCCCAATCAAAACACATAGGGTATCAGAATGGATTAAAAAAAACAAGACCCATCAATATGCTGTCTACAAGAAACTCATTTCAAACCCAAGACACCTCCAGATTTAAAGAGAGGGGGTGGAAAAGAATTTACCATGCTAATGGACATCAGAAGAAGGCTAGGGTGGCAATCCTTAGATCAATTAGATTTTAAGCTAAAGACTATAATAAGAGATGAGGAAGGACACTATAACATACTCAAAGGGTCTGTCCAACAAGAAAACCTAACAATTTTAAATATCTATGCCCCCAACATGGGAGCAGCCAACTATATAAACCAATTAATAACAAAATCAAAGAAACACACTGACAATAATACAATAATAGTAGGGGATTTTAACAACCCCCTCACTGAAATGGACACATCATCCAAGTAAAAAGATCAACAAGGAAATAAAGGCCTTCAATGACACACTGGACCAGATGGATGACACAGATATCTTCAGAACACTCCATCCCAAAGCAACAGAATACATATTCTTCTCTAGTGCACATGGAACATTCTCCAAAATAGATCACATACTGGGTCACAAATCAGGTCTCAACCAGTACCAAAAGATTGGGGTCATTCCCTGCATATTTTCAGACCACAGTGCTCTGAAACTGGAACTCAATCACAAGAGGAAATTTGGAAAGAACCCAAATACATGGAGGCTAAAGAGCACCCTTCTAAAGAATGAATGGGTCAACCAGGAAATTAAAAAAGAATTGAAAAATTTCATGGAAACAAATGATAATGAAAATACAACAGTTCAAAATCTGTGGGACACAGCAAAGGCAGTCCTGAGAGGAAAATATATAGCAATACAAGCATTTCTCAAGAAACAAGTAAGGTCTCAAATACACAACCTAACCCTACACCTAAAGCAGCTGGAGAAAGAATAACAAAGAAAGCATAAACCCCGCAGGAGAAGAGAAATAATAAAGATCAGAGCAGAAATCAATGAAATAGAAACCAAAAAAAAAAAAAAAAACAGTAGAACACATCAACAAAACTAGAAGCTTGTTCTTTGAAAGAGTAAGATTGATAAACCCCTGGCTAGACTTATCAATAAGAAAAGAGAAAGGACCCAAATAAAATCATGAATGAAAGAGGAGAGATCACACCAACACCAAAGACATACAAACAATTATAAGAACATATTATGAGCAACTATACACCAGAAAATTAGACAATCTGGAAGAAATGGATGCATTCCTAGAGACAAACTACCACAACCGAGCCAGGAAGAAATAGAAAACCTGAACAGACCCATAACCAGTAAGGAGATTGAAGCAGTCATCAAAAATCTCCCAACAAACAAAATCCCAGGGCCAGACTGCTTCCCAGGGGAATTCTACCAAACATTTAAAGAAGTAATTCCTATTCTCCTGAAACTGTGCCAAAAAATGGAAGTGGAAGGAAAACTTCCAAACTCATTTTATGAGGCCAGCATTACTTTGATCCCAAAACGAGACAAGGATCCCATCAAAAAAGAGAATCACAGACCAATATCCTTGATGAACACAGATGTGAAAATTCTCACCAAAATACTAGCAAATCGGATCCAACAGTCCATTAAAAGGATTGTTCACCATGACCAAGTGGGATTTATTGCAGGGCTGCAAGGTTGGTTCAACATCTGGGAATCAATCAATATGATACAATATATTAACAAAAGAAAGAACAAGAACCATATGATACTCTCAATAGATGCTGAAAAAGCATCTGACAAATTACAGCATCCTTTCTTGATCAAAACTCTTCAAAGTGTAGGGATAGAGGGTACATACCTTAATATCATCAAAGCTATCTATGAAAAACCCACTGTGAATATCATTCTCGATGGGGAAAAACTGAGAGCTTTTCCACTAAGGTCAGGAACATGGCAGGGGCATCCTTTATCACCACTGCTATTCAACATAGTACTAGAAGTCCTAGCCTCAGACAACAAAAGAAATTAAAGGCATCCAAATTGGCAAAAAAGAAGTCAAACTATCACTCTTTGCAGATGATACTTTATGTGGAAAATCCAAAAGACTCCACTCCAAACCTGCTTGAACTTGTACAGGAATTTAGTAAAGTGTCAGGATATAAAATCAATGCACAGAAATCAGTTGCATTTCTTTACACCAACAACAAGACAGAAGAAAGAGAAATTAAGGAGTCGATCCCATTTACAATCGCACCCAAAACCATAGATACCTAGGAATAAACCTAACCAAAGAGGCAAAGATTCTATACTCAGGAAACTATAAAGTACTCATGAAAGAAATTGAGAAAGACTCAAAGAAATGGAAAAATGCTTATGGATTAGAATAACAAATACTGTGAAAATGTCTATTCTACCTAAAACAATCTATACATTTAATGCAATCCCTGTCAAAATACCATGCATTTTTTTTTCAAGAAATGAAACAAATAATCCTAAAATTTATATGGAACCAGAAAAGACCTCGAATAGCCAGAGAAATGTTGAAAAAGAAAACTAAAAAACTAAAAGAAAACTAATGTTGGTGGCATCACAATTCCAGACTTCAAGCTCTATTACAAAGCTGTCATCATCAAGACAGTGTGGTACTGGCACAAAAACAGACATATAGATCAATGGAACAAAATAGAAAGCCCAGAAATAGACCCTCAACTCTATGGTCAACTAATCTTTGACAAATCAGGAAAGAATGTCCAATGGAAAAAAGACAGTCCCTCAACAAATGGTATTAGGAAAATTGGACAGCCACATGCAGAATAATGAAACTGGACCATTTCCTTACACCACACATGAAAATAGACTCAAAATGGATGAAGGACCTCACTGTGAGACAGGAATCCATCAAAATCCTTGAGAAGAACACAGGCAGCAACCTCTTCGACCTCCTCCACAGTAGCTTCTTCCTAGGAAATTGCCAAAGACAAGGGAAGCAAGGGCAAAAATGAACTATTGGGACTTCATAAAGATCAAAAGCTTTTGCACAGCAAAGGAAACAGTTAACAAAACCAAAAGACAACTGACAGAATGGGAGAAGATATTTGTAAATAACATATCAGATAATGGGCTAGTATCCAAAATCTATAAAGAACTTATCAAACTCAACCCCCAAAGAACAAATAATCTAATCAAGAAACGGGCAGAGGACATGAACAGACATTTCTGTAAAGAAGACATCCAGATGGCCAACAGACACATGAAAAAGTGCTCCACATCACTCGGCATCAGGGAAATACAAATCAAAACCACAATGAGATATCACCTCATACCAGTCAGAATGGCTAAAATTAACAAGTCAAGAAACAACAGATGCTGGCGAGGATGCGGAGAAAGGGGAATCCTCCTGGACTGTTGGTGGGAATACAAGCTGATGCAGCCACTCTGGAAAACAGCATGGAGGTTCCTCAAAAAGTTGAAAATAGAGCTACCCTAGGACCCAGCAATTACACCACTGAGTATTTACCCTAAGGATACAAATGTAGTGATCCGAAGGGGCACGTGCACCCGAATGTTTATAGTAGCAATGTCCACGATAGCCAAACTATGGAAAGAACCTAGATGTCCATCCACAGATGAATGGATAAAGAAGATGTGATATATATACACAATGGAATACTATGCAGCCATCAAAAGAAATGAAATCTTGCCATTTGTGATGACATGGATGGAACTAGAGGGTATTATGCTGAGCGAAATAAGTCAATCAGAGAAAGAATTATCATATGATCTCCCTGATATGAGGAAGTGGAGATGCAATGTGGGGTGTTTGGGGGGTAGGAAAGGAATAAATGAAACAAGATGGAATCGGGAGGGAGACAAACCATAAGAGACTCTTAATTTCACAAAACAAACTGAGGGTTGCTGGGGGGAGGTGGGTAGGGAGAGGGTGGTTGGGCTATAGACACTGGGGAAGGTATGTGCTATGGTGAGTGCTGTGAAGTGTGTAAACCTGGCGATTCATAGACCTGTGCCCCTGGGGCTAATAATACATTATATTTTAATTAAAAAAATAACAAATTTTAAAAAGTGTTAATGACAGTAGGTGCTACAGTTATTCTTCACCATGAGGTCCATGGTGATTAAATAACTTGCTAAGTCCACAGATCTAATAAATATTGGATGCTAGATTCAAAGCCTGGTTCGTTTCATGTCAGAGTTCACACACTTAATGGTTCAACACCCTGCCTCCCTTCAAAACTCAGCTAGGAAGATAGCAAATAATGAACAAATGTATATAGGATCCTTAACTCTTTGTTAATAATTCTTTGTCTTAACTTAGATACCTCATCTTGATTAAATCTCTCAGTTAAAAAATGTGTTTTAGTGTCTGAAAATGTGTTTAATGTGTTTTAATGTCATTTGCTTTTGGAAAGCGTCAAATTTTATTAATTTGGAGGCTTTATACCAGGAGTGGGGCGGGGGGGGGGGGGGTGGAATCCCTCCTATTTAATGCAAAAACAGCTGCCTCTTCCACCAGGAGACCATTTATATCTGTTGCCCATATTTTTCATCCAAGTTGTAGCCTTATTCACTGAACTGCCTATGAGATATTTCTTTTTATTTTTTTTTATTATTTTTTTTATTTTTAATCTCAGATTTTCCTCTCCAAAATGAACTTTTGCTCTTTGCCCCCACCCTCAAATTCATCCCACCTAGAGGGTTCCCATCCCAGCTGGTGGCAACTCCATCCTTCCAGCTGTGAAACAAAAATATCTTGGAGTTGCCTTTACTGTGCTCTTTCTTTCCCATTTCCCGCCCCTCCCCTGCTGGCTCTGCCTTACCGACACAGGGCAAGCTGGACCGCTGCTCAGCATCCTCCTCGGTGTCCTCCTGGTCCGATCAGCCTTGCCTCTGCCCAGCAGGTACCCGTGGTTCCCTCCCTCGCCTCTGAAAGTCTGTGGTCCACACAGCCGTCAGGGCGATCCTCTTGTAATTCAGGTCATTTCCCTCCTCGGCTCAAAACCTACAAAACGTCCCCATTTCACCCTCTAGGAACTAGAGTCCTTAAAATGGCCATAGACCCCACATAATTCCTCCCGAGTTGACCTCCTGCCGCTCCGTCTCACGCCTCTGCAGCCACGCCGACCTGCTTGCTGTCCCCTGCCTCACGGCTCGTCGCTGCCCGTAGGCACTGGCTCTCTTCCTCGCCTTTGCTGAAATTCCACTTTTTCAGAGTCCGTCCTAAGCTCTCCTTCCATGTCACCCTTCTCCATTCCCTACCCTCTGCTCTAATTTTCCTCCTAGCATGTTCTACATGACATAGATCCAGAGTCTCAGCCTGTTAGTCATGCCTGCCCCTCTCCAACTAGAATGGAAGGTCCTCAAGGGCAAGAGCACTTTTCTTGTTTGGTTCACGGAGATACCCCAAGTGAGGAGAACAGTGTCAGGCCCAGCTATATGTATTTGAGTAAATACGTATCGTGTGCCTACCGAACACCTTTCCCCCTCTTATCTGCCTAACTAAACAACTCTCAGTTTTGCTAGAGAGACTGTCCCCCCCTAAAGAAAGAATCCCAGTCTTCTTGCCAATTAACTGGGGTTGGGGTATGAAGGTGGCCCCAGTTTTGGAAACCGAAAAGCCAACTTCAAAGACGTTTTTGCAGCTAGGGTAGAAGCACACGACCTTGGCTTCACTAAGTGGGTGTAACGGTGCACACGGGAGCACCATGCCTGATACCTGGCATCCAAAGAGGTCAGAGCACCTGGTTCTTACCAGTCGGCTGTGGCAGGGCTCTGAGGGCAGCCGTTCTGCAGGCAGCAGTCTTCATCATGTTTCGCCTATAACAGCCTAGGGTTTGGTAGGCCATTGCTCCAAATGGCATTGTTTTTGGTTAGAAAGTCTGTTTTTCTAGCTTTCCAAAAAAGACTATGAACTATTTACTATTATTTTCTTTCAAAGTTTATTTATTTATTTAATTTGAAAGAGAGAGCGAGAGTGAGAGAGAGAGAGAGAGAGCACAAGCGGGGTGGAGGGGGCAGGGAGAAGGAGAAGCAGGCTCCGGGCTGAGCGGGGAGCCCCATGTGGGGCTCGATCCCAGGACCCCGGGATCATAACAGGAGCTGAAGGCAGGCACCCGTCAGCTGGGCAACCCAAGCGCCCATAATTACTGTTCTTTAATGTATCATTTTCTGCTTAGAGTAGATTTGGATGTCTGGATCTAAGAAATGTGACAAATATAAGCTTTCTTCTTTCTTTCTCCTCTTACTGCTTTCCCTCCTTTGAACACTGTTTTCTAAGAATGTTACATCCAGTGATATTAGTGGCCATTTTGCAACCATGAGGTAATGGGTATGAGAAACAGAGCTAGACTCTGAGGTTAGTGCCATTGAAAACATAATTAAACCATCCGATTAACCCTGGGGCTGATTACTTTCAGATTTCTTGCAACAAAATGATCAATGTCATAGTGATTTAATAGTTACTATATTTTCTGGTACTTTCAGTTGAACACGTACTGTTTTAAACTGTACATGGTTCTTCAGTTCTACAGAAGATCTTCATGTACTAAGAAAAATAAGAGCACGTAAACATGGCCTGGAGAGCCCTGTGTGAGAATGGGACAGAGAAAGAGCTAAATTTTTCTGCTTCATGAAGTTAGAAGGACATGGCAATTTCTGTTGAAGCAAGGGAGAAACAAGAGAATCGGAAGGAAGTGAGAAATGCATGGAGGTTATACAAAGAGAAAAAAAAAATGGCACTTCTGTATAGACTGTAGAAAGCTACCAAGAGCATCACTCCTGCCATAATAACAAGAAAAAACTGCATAAACTACAAAATCAAAATTTTCTTGAACCTATCAGAGAACTGAGTTCATATTCTTATTAATTAACCTATTCTTATTCAATTAACCTAAAATCTAAGAAAAGATGGGCCCCTCCAAGGAGAGAGGATGGAAGTACTATCTCAGGCCACAGCAAGGAAGGGGCACTGGATGCCATCTACACAAATAAGAAGAATATAGCTAAAATGCTTACGAGCTCCTAAATGTCAAGCGTGACTCCTAGGAATTCCACAGACACAAAAGAAGCATGCACTGCCTCTCAGTCTCCACCAACATCCACTTTACCCCAAGTACTACTGAGAAAGACCTAGGGGCAGGACAGAAGACACGAGCCAGCCCCATTTGGTGGTGGATGTCTAGAGGAGATGAGTGGCTACCATGGAGGTAAAAACACAAACCCTGTCTGGATCCATCTTCCCAGTGGAACAAACTTCATAAGCTGCTGGGGCAGAGGGAGGGGCGGGCATGGGGGAAACGGAGGAGACAAAGTTCACCCTTAGATACATTCTGAGCCCAGGCCATTTGAGAGCTGTCACTGGTGGAGGAGCAGGGAATTCTCTCCCTTGGAATGCCCTTCAAAAATACAAAGCAGAGTTTGCCTCCCAGTGGGAGAAGAGGCAGATGCACTAAAAAATATTGACCCCCAAGATCCCATGAGACAGGGCTTACCTAAGATGGGGGGTTGGATGAAGACAATAGAGGACCGCCCTCGGATTCCCAGCAGCAGCAGGCCAGCCAGCAAGCACCCAATAACAAGCACCAGCCCTTTGCTGCTGAAGGCAGAGTGAGGGCATGAATAGGTCCACCTGGGGTGTAGGGACCAAAGACAGAAGCCAAGAGCAGAAACAAAAGAGCATTAAGAAATGCCCTGTAGCCACCCAGGATCCGCCTCAGCACAAGATAATGCTAAAGGAATTTAAGGTTGGCGGTAGAGTAAAGGTAACCACAGCAGCGATACAACCAAACCCATCCAGCTCTGACTAGATTGCCTCAGCTCCCCTCACGCATGGCCTACCAGAAGAGGCACGCTCATTCTTAGGCATGAATTCCATTTACCTCCATTTACATTTCCTGTTCTGTACATTATATCTAAAATTCAATAAAAAAAAAAAAATACAAGGGGCGTGGGGGAGCAACCTCGAGGCAAAGCAATCAACACAGCCAGACTCAACAATGACATGGAATATGGGACGGGGAATTTAGAAGAACAGCGACTGATATGTCGGAGCCCCTGGTGGTAAAGATGGACTACACGAACACACAGATGGCGCTTCAGCGGAGAGAAGAGAACTGTTGGAAGACTCCAGTGGAGTCTTCTAGAAATAGGAACCACGGTGTCCGAAATGGAGAGAATCACCAATGGGATATCCATGGCCTTGACACAACTCAGGATACCATATAGGAATTTGAAGAGAGAGGAACGGAGACACACACACACAAAAACTGAAAAAGAAAAAAAAATTAGAAAATTGAATCTAGCAATAAGAATGCTGCATCATACCAAATGGGGTTTATCTCCAAAATGCAATTCAATATTTAAAAACCAATCACATTATTCACCATATTAAAAGACCAAGGAAGAGAAGCATATGATCATTTCAAAAGATCCAGAAAAAGCATTTGACAAAATTACTATTCACTTTAGAAACTCTCAGCAAGCTAAGAACAGAGCAGAATGTCCTTAATCTGATAAAGAGCATCATTTAAAAACCTACTGCTAACGTCACTAAATTTAATGGCGAGACCGATTGCTTTCCCCCGAAGATTGGGATGAAGGCAAGGATACTTGCTCTCGCCGCTCCTTCCGGCTCTCGCCGCTCCTACCAGCAGATTGCTGGGGAACCCAGCCCCTACAATAAGGCAAGAAGAAAAGAGGCACACAAATTGGAACGAAAGAAATAAAATTGTCTCTATTTGATGGTCCAAATAGAAAACCCCCAGAAGTCTCCATATGCACCCTATATGCAATGAGCGAGTTTAGCACTTTAAACACGGTCAATACACAAAACTCCATGTATTTGAATATACTAAGAATGAACAATCGGAAATTGAATTTTTATGTGTGCCATTTATAAATGTGTTGTAAAACATGAAGGACTTATGTATAAACCCAACAAAGGATGTGGAGAATTTGCATATTGAAAGCTACAAAGCTCTGATGAAAGAAATTAGAGAAGACCCAAGTAAATAGAGAAATTACTGTACTCATGAATTCAAACACTCAGTGTTGTTATTCATTCACCCCAAATTTATTCAAAGAGACTACCTAAATCAAAATCACAGCAGGACATTTTGTAAAAATAGATAAGCTGATATGAAAACTTATATGTAAAAGCCAAGACT
This sequence comes from Mustela nigripes, assembly GCF_022355385.1. Taxonomy (NCBI): domain Eukaryota; kingdom Metazoa; phylum Chordata; class Mammalia; order Carnivora; family Mustelidae; genus Mustela; species Mustela nigripes. Next base: position 4,131,180 of record NC_081559.1, on the reverse strand, counting down.
AAAAAAACTAAAACAATTTGGAAAAAAAAAAAGGCTGTGATTCTGATTTTAAGAATTATTATAAAGTAACATTAATCAAGACTATGTAATAGAGTTAAAGTAGAAAAATTGATAAAATGAAATTAATCAAAATTTGCAACTTCTCTTTAAGAGACACAAGCAAGACACAATTTGGTTCAATGGGACAGAACAGAGCCCAGAAATGGAACCACGCATATATGGTCGATTATGTGTTGGCCAGGATTCCAAGGTCACTGGGATAGTTAAATTTATGTGTTAACTGGACTGGGCCATGGAATGCCCGGAGATCATGTTAAACATTCTTTCCAGGTGTGTCTGTGAGCGTTCTTTTGGGAAGAGATTAGCACTCGAGTTGGTTGACTGAGTGAAGAAGGCCGCCTGCAGTGTGGACAAGCGTCATCCAATCCCCGGAGGGCCCCAACAGAACAAAAAGGCAGAGGAAGGGAGCACGAGCTTTCTCAATGCCTGAGTACTTGAGCTGAAACATCTGCTTTCAGACTGGGGTTCAACAACATCTGCGCTCCTGGTTCTCAGACCTTTGGACTTGGACTTGAACTATACTACCGGATTCCCTGGGGCCCCAGCTTGTAGGCGGCAGATGGTGTACTTCTCAGCCTCTGTAATTGAATTAGCCAGTTCCTCATAATAAGTAATGATATTTACTTTTATATGTAATATAAAAATATAATATTTATAATAATATACCACAGAACATATAATATTATATAATATATATTTCATAATATAAAATATATTTTAAACTATTATAAGCTATCATAATATTTATAATAATATATTATATATATATATCTGATGTTGGTTCTGAGTCTTTGGAAAACCTTAACTAGCACAGTAATTTAAGTGAGAAAGGATAGTATTGTCAACAAATTGGGTTAGAACAACTGGACATTCATATGGAAAGAAGTAAACCTTTAATTCATATCTTGCACTATATACAAAAATGGATCGAAGCCTAAATGTTTGTCTAAAACTATAAAGTTGCTAGAAGAAAACAAGGAGAAAAATCTTTATGACCTTGAGTTGGGCAAAATATTTTTACCTACCACACTAAAAGCATTATTCATAAAAGAAAAAATGATAAACTAGAATTAACCAAAATTTAAAACTTCTTTTTAGGAGAGACAGTTAAGGAAATTAATAGACAAACCACAGATTGGGAGAAATATTTGCAAACTGCATCTGATGAAGAAGCACTTGTATCCAAAATTTACAAAGAACCTTGAAAACTCAACATTAAGGAGACACACCATCCAATTTTTTAAAAATACGTGGAAGATCTGGACCCTTCTTCCAAAAGGACATATGGGCAGCATATAAGCACATAGAAAGATGTGCAGAAGTATTAGTCATGAGGAAAATCAGATTAATCTAACCACTGTTAGAATCGCTTACAGAAAGCCTGACGATATGATGTGCTGCCGAGGATGGGAAGCTTCTGGACAATTTACCCACTGCTGATGGGAATGTGCTGTACTACAACCACTTCTGAAATCTGTTTGTCAGTTTCTTACAAAGTTAAGCATATACTTACGCAGGATTCAGTAATCTGATCCCAAGTATTTATACCCAAGAGAAACGAACACTTCCATTCACATAGAAGCTGAATGTGCCTGCTTATAGTGACTTTATTTATAAACACCAATAACGGGAAACCGTTTAAATGTCTTTCAACCGGCAAGCGGATCAGAAGACAGAACATCCACGGACTGTCACTCAGTATAGGAACAAACAAATCACTGATTCACGTAGAACCATGAATGGATCTCAAACGCATGATGCTGAGTAAATAAAGCCATATACAGTGTGATTCCTTTTTAACTCCTTTTCTATGACATTTTATGATATAGAGACAGAAAGCATCAGGAGTAGCCAAATGCTGAGGGTTAGGTGAGTGAGCGTCAGGAAGGGAGGATTGGGTATTTGGGGGTCATGGAACTGCTCTTTGATTGCAGTGCTGGTCACACAACTGTAGCATTTGTCAAAAGTCACGAAATGTTTACTCACTAAACATTTTTGCCATATATATGAATTTTGCCATATATAAATCACATCTCGATATACGTGACTTTAAAAGAGCGAGAGAGAGAAGGAAGAAGGAAGGAGGGATGGAGGGAAGGGGACAGAGAACGTAGAGGCAATCCAGGGTTTTGGGGAGGTTAGAAATTCCCCATGAAAAAATGGCAAAGGAATTTTAAGAGAGCAATATCTAAATCTCATTTCCATCTTCGGCTACTCCAACCCTTAAAAAAAAGAAAGATCTTTTCATCCGACACCAACAGCACAGTGGGAAATTCAGGAACAGAATGATGAAGTCAAGGGTGGCAGCCGTGCCTGGAGCCCCTCTCAGCCCAGGCCAGCAGCCGCAGCACGAATCAGGAGGGGACAACAGAACCCCCGAGGACCAGGGTTCAGATGAGAAGGGCCCAAGCCAGTGGTGCATCAGGGCACATCGGAGAAGTAGGCTGGTTTGGACCAACCCTAGAGCAGAAATGAGACGCGCTCCCTTTTCTCCAAAAGTACCAAAGAAGACACTCCTTGAAAGGACACGGGCAGATGCTTGGATTATAATTTTCAAAGAATAACACAGACCCAATTTTTGTCCTCTACTACATATCATCAAGTTGCATTGAATTAATATTTTACAACAGAAGCATGAACAGAACCCTAATTCCAACATTTTCTTGTTGTTTTCCTGCTTTGTGAATGATCACCACTGTAACACATACATTACACATTTGTTCCACGTAAAGTTATAAAAACATCAAAATCTGTCCTTGCATTGCTAACAAATACCATGGCAATGCTCTGAGCTCATTTTATAAAAAATGAAGAGTATCTCTTCATTCTATTTTTTTTAATGATGTAAGGCTCAACTTGGATAAGAGTTCAATGCTGCTTTTTAGAAATATTCTTTTTTTTTTTTTTTTTTAACAAATGAGATAGGTTCAGCATTTTATTTTATTTGGGTCAGCTTTTCACAAGTACCCTAAGTATAGATTTTCTACTCTGTAAGCTTAAAAAAGAGAGAAAACGTGGAGGAGGGAAAATAGGAGGAGAGGGGCCAAACCAGTTGAGAGAATACCGGGTAGACTCTCTCTGTGGTATTAGCATTGCGTGTTGGTCAGGAGAGGCCCTCAAGAACTCTGCAGTAAGGAAGCCCACATAACTGCTGCTCCGCGTGCAGCACAGCTCTGAGAAAGGGAATCACTGCGTCACTTTTCTCGAATGAAGCAGTGTTTCCACACTTGACGTGATCAGACAAGCCCTTCCTCTGTAACATCTGTTCAACAACCTTCCTATCCGTGTTCTCGGAAACTGCCGATTGAGCTGTTTAAAAAAAATTAAATCAATGCCCAGGGGATTTTGGAAATTTTTTGTAATGCCCAGTTTTAGAAGCAAAATTGGCATTGCCCAATGAAGAAAAAAAGAGGGAAATTTTCCTTTTTAAAAAAATCACTGAACGCCCTACTGTCAGATGCAGTCGGGTCCTTCTTCTGCCCTCCAGAGTTCGGCTAAAATGTGGAGAGTTCAGCAGTTTTCAAATATGGGGACTTTTTGTCTTAGACACCAGGAAGTTCGTTAAAATGAGGTCCTGACTTTTTACCACGGTCATTTCAGTTTTTAAATGACAAAGCAAAAAAAATAATAAAGGTACAAATTATGTATTTCATAGGGGTTGGGAAAGTTCAGTTAACCACAGTCCTTGTAAGGTAGATTTTCAGGACTTCGGTGGTCCCGGAAGGGTCTGGACTCAGCAGCCGGTCCTCGGTCCTGCATCCGGAGACACGAAGGACCCGGTCGGCGGCCCAGCGCGGCTCTGCGCGGGAGGCGGGCGGCCCGACGGGGCTTTCCAGGGTGAGGAAAGGCTTTGGGATCCTAGAAGCGTTGTCCGCGTGGGGAGGCCGCCGGGATGGGTGACCTCAGCGTCCCTCCCCCCTTGACTGTCCTCCCTGTCAGGGTCGGGGACACTCGGGACTCCACCGGCAGGCTCGGACATTTGCGCGCGCGGACAGCTCGTCCCGGTGGCGCCTCCGTCGCGGGGGTTTCCCGGCGGGTCTCCGAGCGCAGGGGCGGCCGGTGCCTCGGCCTGTCCCGGCCCCTCCCGGCGCGCGCAGGCAGCCCCCAGCCGCAGCCGTGGGCGACGGAGGTCGCGGTCCCACGGACGGAGGTCGCGGTCCCACAGGACGGAGGTCGCGGTCCCACAGGACGGAGGTCGCGGTCCCACGGACGGAGGTCGCGGTCCCACGGACGGAGGTCGCGGTCCCACAGGACGGAGGTCGCGGTCCCACAGGACGGAGGTCGCGGTCCCACGGACGGAGGTCGCGGTCCCACAGGACGGAGGTCGCGGTCCCACGGACGGAGGTCGCGGTCCCACAGGACGGAGGTCGCGGTCCCACAGACGGAGGAATTCTTGCGGGAGCGGGTGGGGGTGGGGATGAGACACGAACGAGCCGGAGAGCTGGGGGCAAGAGAGGTCGCCCGCGGGCCAGACACAGGGAAGCCAGGGACCGAGGGGGACGGCGAGGCGGGCTGTGGGGACACGTGCGGGGACACGTGCGGGGAGCTCTCCGCGGCCTCCGTGGTCCGGAGCCGGGGCAGGTGACGGGCTCGGGGCGCTGCCGGCCCGCGTGGCCCGTGATCTGGGAGCGCGGGACGCAGGGGAGAGGGAGGGCGAGCTCGGTCCTCTGTCGCCGTCCAGAACCCCAGAAGGAGCTCGGACGGCAGGGCCGTCGCCTCTCTCTTGTTCCCAATCCCGCGCAGGCCCCACCCGGCCGAGCCGACCCTGACGCAGCCCAGGAGGGCATTTGCGGAGACGAAGCTCTCGGTGGGGCCGACGGACGTGGACACGAGCGCCCGCACGTCCATGCGCTCCGCGGGCCGAGACCGCCAGCCGCGCGCGGCCCGCGGGGGCCCGGTCAGCCCCGGCTCGCGGGAGGTCGCCCCGCCGCGGTCTCCGCGCCCCTGTCCTGGCCGGGACCACCGCGGACACCCCGCCGCGCAGCCCCGCCGCGCTCCGAGCCCTGCCGGCCTCCGAAGGGGCGTCCGCCGAGCTCCGCTCTCAAAAATACTCTTTTCTCTCTAATCACCGACCCCAGACGCCCCACGGACGTCTGCGCCGCTGCCCGGGAGGGCCCTGCGCTCGGACCCCAGCCCGGGCTCGACGCACAAGCGAAGCTCCCTGGGGTCTCCGTGTAACCTGAGCAAATAGGGAACCCCGAGGAAATGCCTAGTTCTAGCATTCCGTAACCCTGCATTTGTGGAAATGTTATGTTGGAGACGCAGGTCGGCTGTTTTGTGCGGAGGATGAGCTTCTGCCAAGGAAAACCTCCCGTTTGTGGGAAAGAAAGGGCCGTGGTCGTCTTTCCTCCTTAGCAGCCCCAGATGCCGCTACCGCAGCGGCCCGCTGGTTAGTCACCTCCAGGAATGACCTTCATCCCAGCTCCGGGCAGCTGCCTGGGCTGAGCCCAACGTCTGTGGTTCTGAGTCACGGGCTCCTCGAGCCACGAATCGCAAGGAGGCCAGGGAAGGCGGTTTGCTTCCCATCGCTGGCTTCCTACAAACTGATTCCTACCCCAAAGAGAAAAACCGTATCTGTGGTTTGTGAAAAATCACACAATATTTCCTCCTAAACTCATGGCTCCAGAGGTGAATTCTCTTCCTCCAACTGGAAAAACCTGGGGACTTTGGTTTTAGTTATTACGATCTGTTGTTCGATCCACAGCTCCTTTGCGGGACATGAAGTCAGGGCAAACGCCGTGCTCAAGAGAATACAACCATGGATACAATCTGCTCCCATCTGGGAAGTCTGATGAGGCTACTTGTCCTTCTGGAATGTTCCCTTTGCTAAATTTTAAGGTGTGGGTTGAAACAAGGCCTGGTAACAGCGCATACCTCTAAGGCCATATTTACCTCCCCAACAGGTATGCTCACCTCATCTCCTAGCTGGGCTTCTCTGAGGTGTCTAAAAACTGTTCATGGCCAGTCCTCTCCCTGCTGCTGCTCCCTGAGAAGGCAGGAAGGAGGCGGGGCCAACCCTGCTTTTCCCTCACCACACCCTGGTCAGCCTCCACTGCCCCATTTCCAAGTCTGAGAGGAAACGGGAAATGCAAGTTGCAGACCATAAAAAGAGTTTGGAGAGGATCAAAGTGGTAGAAATGGAAATCCGAGTCATGCTTTCTGCAGAGCCAGCACAATGGGCCCTGGGGAACGGGGGTGAGGTGGCTGCCGTGGACAGTGTCACTGTCAGAATGAGGCTGAGGGAGATCAGGGGCCAGGCTGAGGGTGAGAGTGTGACCCTGGGAATGCAAACTGAGTGCAGAGGCAGTGACAGAAGCAGAGGAGAGAATGAAGGCGGAGGCCAAGGAGAGGTGAGGAGGAGCACCAGGAAGCAGGGTGCCATTTAAAGATCAAGCAAGACGCCCCATGGTCAGTGCTCTCGCTGGAAGCCGAGGAGGCCATTTCTTTGGAGACGTCCCATGGGAAAGGGAGGGGCTGGGAAGTTTTTCGCAGAAGATCACTTTGCCTTCCAGCTTCCCCGGGGGAAGTGACATCTGTGATGGTCTCAAAGACAAAGCTGGAGTGACTGATGCCACACAGCCTCAGAAGTCAGACCACGGGGCTCCAGCCCACCCCACTGTGTCCTGACCGGTCACCTGAGACCTAGCTGTGCCTCAGTTTCCCCATCTGCAAAGCTTATTCACTCAACGAACCTTTGCTATGCACCACAACCTACCAGGTAGCATTCTGTTGAAGAAAACAGACAGAAATCTCTGCTCCGTGCAGCTTACCTTTTAGTGGTTGAGAATAATAATAATATCAATAATAATACCTGCCTTGTAGGGTTGTTTTGAAGATTAAGGAGCAAACACATGTCAAACCCATAAAACAATGATGACATATAGTAGATGCTCAACACTGCCTATTATTATAGTATTATTATTGACAGTCCCTGACTTAATAGTGGTTCAACTTACAATTTTTCAGCTTTGTGACAGTGAGAAAGTAATATGCATTTAGAAGAAATCTTGCTTCAGATTTTGAATTTTGATCTTTTCCTGGGCTAGCAACATGTGGGGTGATAATGGGTCGTGAAGCTGGGCAGTCGCATTAAGCATCCTGCAAACGACTGATACACTTACAGCCACTGTGCTTTTCACTTGCACGGCAGTAGCCAATAACTCACATGAGCCATTTAACTCTTTATTATAAAATATTATGTTATTTTCCCTAACCATAGGCTAATGTAAGTGTTCTGAGCTCATCTGAGGTAGGCCAAGCTAAGCTATGATGTTCCATGGGTCAGGTGTATGAAATGCAGTTCTGGCTTCTGCTATTTCGATGTATCGTTGGTTTATCGGGATATCACTCTACTGCAAGTCAAGTAGGCCCCGTTGTCTAATCGTTTTTGCTGTTCCTGCTGCTGCTGTTACAGCAAGAAAGGTGAGGGCCTTCCATTCAGAGGTGAGCGTGGGAGAAGTGAGAAGTTAATCATGGCCATGTTGGTGGGGTAAAGATCCTTGGACAGTTGGTTTAGGAGCACTGTTCCCTGAGCCCTCACCACATCTACATATCTCAAGTGACATCTCAAGCGACATCAGGGTTCAGGCTCTGGAGTTTGAATCTCAGATCTGTCACCACTAACCTGCTTACTATGTGACCTTGGAGAAGTGACTGGAGCCCTCTGTGCCTCTGTTTTCTTTCCTCATCTGTAAAAGGTAGATAATAAGATTTATTTCACTAAGTTGAGGATTAAGTAAATTAGTATCTGTGAAGCTCTTGGAAACTTGCTGTCATAATTCAGGAAGTATTAGTAAATCTAAGACACAATAATTGTCATTATTATTTCTAAGACCTGTCACCTCCCTTGACTTTCCGGTTCCCCCGTAAGTACTACTTTTTCTTGTTCTTTGCCTTTCTTCCCTTCTATCTCCAACACAGCTCACCGGGAAGCTCTGCCTCGCCCCTGCACTGGGTCTCTGGAATACCTCCTTTCTGCCTTGGGCTTCTTCTCCAGTCTAGGCTCTCGCTGCTTCGTTCCAAGGGTAGAGCTCCAGTTTTCCAGCTGGCCTTTTTTTCTAAGCTCTCCTTTATCCCAGTCTGTTTTTCGTAAAGCTGCCAGAAAAACCCTTCTTAAAGAGCATTGTCCAATGTCCTTGAATCCGTATTGTCTGTGGCGTATCTTAGCCTTACCCTAGCATGCAAAATAATTTCATGAGCCCTGCTACCCTCAACCACCACCACCATCGTCCTACACCTCCCCTACCCCGCAGGAATGGCTGGCTCAGATGCGAGACAGACGAAGCCACCCTGCTCTCCAGGTGTCTGACTGCCATCGGCAGCAGAGTCATTGATATCAGCCAGGGTCTCACCCGGAAAGAGATGGTACATTCAGACTGGATGATTTACAAAGCTATGGGCAGGTTTTGGGGAAACAAACCATGGAGGGGGAAGTACCCCAGAACCTGCCATGGTCGGGAGCCGTTAGCACCCACCAGGCCTTAAGGTTCAAGGGTTCAAGGGCAGGATGTGTTTATCACAACCTAGAAGAAGGTAGCTCCATGGGAAGAGCTGTTTGATAAGATCTGTAGCCCTTCAGCAGAGGGTGGACCTAGAGTGACCTATCCCACCTCACGCCCCTTCTTCCCTGAACCCAACCAGAAGACAGATGGCAAGGCAGCCCCTGGAGGCCATTCACACAGGTCCACTTCTTAGGACACAGAGCAAGGAGGGGCTGGGACAAGTGCACCAGGAGGAGACGGCAGACTCTCGATAGAACAGTGATTATACACATAAATCTGTGATGTCCCTACGTTTGCACAATAAACATGCAGCAGCCCTGACCCCATGCTGTGATCAGGATGACCTCCGCCTCCAACTACATTACACTCCCACCACGGTAACCTTCAGCAAGGCCAGAGCTTGACTCAAAGGAGTTAGTGCAAATTAGCAAAAGGCATGCTTTTTCCAGACACTTGACTCTTACCTGATGAAAAAGTTTTGAAACATTCTGAGTCTATTGGAACAAGGTATCTCATAGCCATTTGCTAGAAAATGTTTATTACCATAAATATGCAAATCTACTATACCTACAATGGGAATGAGATCCATGACTTTGGGTTGGCAGCATGAGGAGCCCCACAGACCCCCCACTCCGGAGAAACAAACTGGTAAAAACTATTAAAAGAACAACAACAACATTTAAAGTCTCTGAAAATTGTCCTAAAGGCATACAGCAATTGAAGAAACCTTTATTCAAGAAAATCTACTGAGATTTTATTTCAAAACAAGAAGATCCCATAGGATCTGAGCCCAACTTGCTCTCTCCCTCCACATCCCCCGCCCTCTTCCCCTGGGCAGGTATGGCCCAAATGACGGGGATCCCTTTCCCCGTGGCTCTCTATCATATCCAACCCAGAGAAGCAGGCCAGCAGCTTATCATCTCTTAGCCCGTCCAGCTCTGAGTTGCAGAGGCTCAATTCCTGGGGCGTGCGCCTAAGAGGACAAGGGCTCCCTCTACCCCCAGCAGGCGCGCGAGGCCAGAGGTCTTGGGATCTGACCCTTCTCACCCCAACTCACTCACAGGGCAGGGTTTCTCCCCCCAGAGAAAGCAAGCTGAGAAGACTGGCGGCTCTTGCCCCACCCAGCGCCCAGCGTAGTGGCTCAGAGACTTTGAGCAGAGGGAGAGAAAGTCCTCAAGAAAAGGGAGCTGCTGTGCTTTTTTCTAAAGAATTGACTTTCTAAAGAAACAAAGTGCAGGGAGGTGCAACTTTAAGTTTGAATGTGCTCGTGACGCAGTAACTCCTCTTAATTAAGAGCGACAGGCTGGGGGTGCCTGGGTGGCTCAGTGGGTTAAGCCGCTGCCTTTGGCTCAGGTCATGATCCCAGGGTCCTGGGATCGAGCCCCGCATCGGGCTCTCTGCTCAGCGGGGAGCCTGCTTCCTCCTCTCTCTCTGCCTGCCTCTCTGCCTACTTGTGATCTCTGTCTGTCAAATAAATAAATAAAATCTTTAAAAAAAAAAGAAGAAGAAGAAGAAGAGCTACAAGCTGCATGGTAGGTCATGGAGGTCGCCGGCGAAAACCAAGGAAGGAGACACCTGAGACGCAGCCTGCTGGGGTCAGGACAATCCCCAACACGGCCCCGCACAAAGGCCACGCCCTGACTGGATCAGCCTGCGGAGTGACTGCACAGCCCACGCTGTAGGGCACGACCCGTCAGTCAGCCGGGGACAGCAGGTCCCCAGGGCCGGTGACATGCTGGGTGAGGTACCAGCGGAGGCGCCGGGTCACAGAGACACCAGAGACACCGAGGGTCTCGCTGTAAGAGCACTGTCATTCCCAGGCTCGTCTCCACCCTCCGGAGACAGACACGGACGGACGGGGAGACAGACAGGAGTCCAAGTACCCGTCACTAAGTAAATGAACCAGCGCCTCACAGAAGGGATCCCCGGAGAAGAGGGAAGGGGATCGGTAGGGACAGTGCATGACCTAAAGTACCAGTTCTCAGCAGAAGATTATGAGACCGGCAAAGAAAGAGGAAAGTGTAACCAAACAGGGGGGGAAAAAGCAGGCAACAAAATTGCCTTTGAGAGGACCCAGATGTTGAATTAAACAAAGACTTCAAACCCACTGTTACGTGGATTTTCAAAGAGCTAAAGGGAACCACGTTTAAAGAAGAAAAGGAACACATGAGGACCACATTTCATCAAATACAAAATGTTAATAAAGAGAAATTATTAAAAAATAACTAAATGGCAATTCTCACATTGAAAAGTGCAGTAACTTCAAGGAACAATTCGCTAGAGGTACTCAACAGTAGATTTGAGCTGGGCAAATACAGAATTAGCAAACTTGAGTCAGATGAATAGAGGTTATTACAATAGATTGTAATTATACAATCCAAAGAAGAGAAAAACTAGAATGCTGGAAAACTGACAGAGCCTCAGAGAAATATGACACATCTTTACGTGCAGTAACATAAGCATAATGAGAGTGCCAGAAAGGGGGAAGAGAAAAAGCAGCAGAAGAAATCATGTCTGAAAACTTCCCCAGGTGAATGACACTTCAGATGTGACACATCTTGTGTGGTACACGACATATACAGCCGTACATGGCAATCTGAGTTCACGGCCACAGCCGCCACCACCATCACCATCTCTTCATCACTTCTTCTTCTTCAGGAGAGCAGTTCTGTGCGAGTCAGGTCGGTCTCCCAAACTTTCACCTACACTTCTCTTATTCATTCTAGGCTACATGACTTCTCCCTGACAATTCCTACTCTTGGATCACCTTTTTTTTTTTTTTAATTTGTTTATTAACAACACAACTCAGCAGCACCCAGAGATCACAAGTAGGCAGAGAGGCAAGAAGGGAGCGAGGGGACAGGGTTCCCGCTGAGCAGAGAGCCCGATGCGGGGCTCGATCCCAGGACCCTGAGATCATGACCTGAGCCGAAGGCAGAGGCTTTAACCCACTGAGCCACCCAGGCGCCCCCCTTTTTTTTAATCAGTACAAACCCATCGTCTCTCCCATGGCCCTAAGCTCATGTGGGCTATATAAGTGATTACACTTTTATCTAATCACTTATATTGCTTACATGTGCTATGGAAGTTGTTCTACCATTCTATTTAGATGGCTACAAATGTTTATCAAATGCCTATTGTATTTCAGGCATCTTACCAGGCACTAGCAAAGAATAATTCAAAGAGCCTATCCTCATTAGCCTACATCCCAGTAAGCCAACAAGTAGCCTAGGAGTAGCATAGATAGCGATAGGCACTGCGTTGGGCGACAGAGACGACCCAGGGAAGGAAGCTGTGTTCGATAGCCTACAGGGAAGGCCTGGCTGGTATTTAGGTGACAAACTTAATGAAGACAAGAAGCCAGCCAGGTGAGACCTAGGAGAAAGGACTTTCCAGTCAGGGGGAACCGGAGGAGGGAAGGCCTTTGGGCGGGGACATTCGGGGTGGGTATGGAGAAGAACACATAGGACAGGGTAACTGGAAGACAGCGAGCCAGGAGGAAGCGGGTGGGAGGTCAGGCTGGAGGGCTGGTGGGAGCCGCCGCTACGCACGGTCACTCTGCTGGGCTGGTGGGAGCCGCCGCCACGCACGGTCACTCTGCTGTGCCTCAGTCTCCTTGGAATCTTAGTCTAGGGTGAAAACCACTTCCTGAAAGACTCAAGTTCTACTTCGTTCTCTGCCTGGGCCCAGTGTGTGCAGGGAAAGTAGGGTCATTTCCGTATCCAGGCTTCAGAGTTGCTGTTCTTAGAAAAGAGGACTGTTAGAGCCAAGACGGACGGAGGAACAGGCAGAGGGGATTAAGAATGATGAGACCCCAGCAAACTGACAGAATACATTTATTTTAATATTGCTTATTGCACACTTAATCTGTGCCAAGGCCTCGGTACACAGTGCCATTTGAACTTGACCACAACCCCGTGGCATAGGCATTATCGTCCTATTTTACACAGGAAGAACCTGAGACACAAAGATTGCCCTTGGTCACCCTGTTGGGGGTAAAGTTAGTCTGGTTATCTGTTGACCTCCAAAACCCAAACTTTCAATCAGGCACTACTGCTGCCCCCTGGAAGTTCCGAGATTCAACCAGAGGACCACAAGAAAGAGAGGAGGAAAGAAAGAGAGACAATGAAGAGGCGGAACTCCTCAATTCCTGGGACCTGAGAATGTCCAGACAAGGTAAAGTAAATACTATTGTTTATGGCCAAGCTGTACTTCTTGCTTTGCATAAGTAAGAAACCAAATGAGAATTGACTTCAGACTACAGAGGCCAAATCTGAGAATTTTTATTTTAAAACCAGCAAGAAGGTTTTCAAGTTTCCTTTTTGCATTTTTTTTTCAGTTTAAAAACCACAAGGAAGTTCTATTTTTAATTTCTTGAGGAATCTCCAACTGTTCTCCAAAGAGGCTGCACCAACTTGCATTCCCACCAACAGTGGAAGAGGGTTCCCCTTTCTCCGCATCCCCTCCAACACATGTTGTTTCCTGTCTTGCTAATTTTGGCCATTCTAATAGGTGTAAGGTGATATCTCAATGTGGTTTTAATTTGAACCTGCTTGGGCTAGTGATGATGAACATTTTTTCATGTGTCTGATAGCCATTTGTATGTCTTCATTGGAGAAGTGTCTGTTCATATCTTCTGCCCATTTTTTGATATGATTGTCTGTTTTGTGTGTGTTGAGTTTG
>NC_081559.1:4109115-4117536 GCF_022355385.1 Mustela nigripes | reverse complement strand
GTCTTGGTGATCACAGCTTTGTAGTAAAGCTTGAAATCAGGTAGCGTTTTATTTTTGTTTTTCAACATTTCCTTAGCGATTTGGGGTCTCTTCTGATTCCATACAAATTTTTGGATTATTTGCTCCAGCTCTTTGAAAAATACCAGTAGAATTTTGATCGGAATGGCATTAAAAGTATAGATTGCTCTAGGCAGGATAGAATAGAACTTCCCCTATGACCCTGCAATTGCACTACTGGGTATTTACCCCAAAGATACAGATGTAGTGAAAAGAAGGGCCATCTGTACCCCAATGTTTATAGCAGCAATGGCCACGGTCGCCAAACTGTGGAAAGAACCAAGATGCCCTTCAATGGACGAATGGATAAGGAAGATGTGGTCCATATACACTATGGAGTATTGTGCCTCCATCAGAAAGGATGAATACCCAACTTTTATAGCAACATGGACGGGACTGGAAGAGATTATGCTGAGTGAAATAAGTCAAGCAGAGAGAGTCAATTATCATATGGTTTCTCTTATTTGTGGAGCATAACAAATAGCAATGGAGGACAAGGGGAGATGGAGAGGAGAAGGGAGTTGGGGGAAATTGGAAGGGGAGGTGAATCATGAGAGACTATGGACTCTGAAAAACAATCTGAGGGTTTTGAAGGGGCAGAGTGGGGGACGCAGAGGTTGGGGGAACCAGGTGGTGGGTATTAGAGAGGACACGGATTGCATGGAGCACTGGGTGTGGTGCAAAAATAATGAATACTGTTACGCTGAAAATAAATAAAAAATAAATTTTAAAAAAACACAAGGAAGGATAAAGAAGAACATTTGAATCACCCAGAGGACGCTCATTTAATCTAAGTGTTGACTTGATGGTCTAGAATCTTCTGGGACCTCAGTGTAAGTTCTGGGGAGACTCTAACTGGACCAGCTGGAGCACTTGCAACCCTTGATGCAATGACCTGTCACCCGGGAGGGCTGCGGTCCTGCCTTCGCCCTGGGGACCCGCCATGTGGGGTTTTAGAGAAGGAGGCCACCAAGGACCGAAGCGACGGTCCAGTGAATCGGGGTCGGGAAGTGTTTCCCTGGAAGCGACGTGGGGGACGCACCGGGGCGCGGGGCGGCGCTGCTGGGATGAGGCCGGACAGAGGCTCCGGACCTGCGCGGTGTCGGGGGTGAACGTCTGCGGGAGCGTCGGAGCGAGCGGCCCGGACAGGAACCGCCCGTCCTTATGGGCGACTTTATGGGGGAGGGGACATGGGGATGGGGAGGAGCCATGAGACTCGGTGGCCCGATGGTGACTTCGGGCGCCCGGGCGCGCCGTCAGCGGACACGTGCGGGCGGGGACGAGCGGCGGACCTCGGAGCGCGGCCGGCTGCAGCGGTGCGGTCGCAGCCGCGCGGGGACAGGAGGCGGCGCGGGCGGAGGGCGGGGCGGCTGCGGCGACCCCGGGGACCGCCCGTGCGCAGGCGACAGCGGACTCGCGGAGGGCCGCCCGCACCGGGGCTGCGGCGCGACGGGAGGACGCGGAGGACCGGCTGGAGCGCGGCCCGGCGACCCCGAGGGCAGCCGCGGGCGACCCCGAGGGCAGCCGCGGGCGCGAACAGAAACGCCGCGGCCGGTCGGTGCTGCGGCCCCGGAAGAGCGACCCGACGCGGCGGCAGGTGCGGTCGGAGGCGGGGCGAGGCCGGGGCCCGCGCGGCGGGGTCGCACCGGAGGCGCCCGGGAGCCCGGCCACGGGGACGGACACCGCGAGGGCCGCGGCCGGGACGAAGGACCCGCGCGGGGGGCGCATCGCGAGCGGGAGGGACGCGGCCCGGTGCTCTCGGGGCGCCTGGCGGAGGCCGGGACTCCGGACGGGGACCCGGAGCCCACCGCGATGGTCATAAAGTCAGAATAAACGCTCCCGGGCCTTCGGGGCGCGCGTGCTCGGGCCTCGCACGTCGCAGTTCTCTAACCCGCAGGACGACCCCGTCCTCACGCTCGCTCTCGGCACCTTCCCCGACGACGCCGGGACTCGGAGCGTCACTAACGCCGCGTCCTGGGAGCGTGGCTGGGCTTGTGAAACGGCCCCTGCCCCGGGTCCCCTGCAGAGCTCCCAGCGGCTTCTCGGCTCTGAAATAGCCCAGAATACGGGCGCCTGGGCGGCTCAGTGGGTCAGCCTCTGCCTTCGGCTCAGGTCATGATCCCAGGGTCCTGGGTTCGAGCCCCGCATCGGGCTCTCTGCTCAGCGGGGAGCCTGCTTTCCCTCTCCCCTCCTCTCTGCCTGCTTGTGATCTCTGTCAAATTAAAAAAAAAAAAAAAAAAAAAAAGCCCAGAATAGATCAAGGACCTCAAAGAACACTAATTTCAATTTCCACGAGTGGAAGGAACCTGGAGAGAGTGGTCCTGAAGCCCGTGGGGTCAGGGCAGGGGAGCAGGGCAGGGGACGGGAAAGCGAGCCCTCTCAGGGCGCTGAGCGTGCCCCCCGGAACCACAGATTCTGAACCAGAGCATCTGGCAGGAAAGCCCCAGAACACCGAAAACCCTGAGCCCTTTGATCAGTGGCTTTTCTGAAAACTGTTCCTCCCTCTGCCTGCCCGACACGTGGAGGACAGCGAAATCTTATTAAAGGCCTTTCAGAAAAAGCTCCTTGTCGAGGAGCATCTGCTTCTGGTGTGCGAGAGATGACACACCAGTGATCTTGGCCAGGGAGACCCAGCCAGCTCCAGGCCCCGCCGGGGAGACAGGACTTCAAAAGGGAGGCGCTCAATTAAGGAAGCAGCCTTTCCCGGTGGCGGCCCTGAATCTCGTTTCCAGCACAGGCTCGCTGGTTAATGATAAGAAGCAGGGATAGGAGCCTGAATGGCTTCCTTCCTGAGGGAGAAGAGAAAAAGGAAAGAAAGAAGATTAGCACAAGTACCAGGCTCCTGATTTAGTTCCCCTTTTGAAAAAAAAAAAAAAGAAAGAAAGAAAGAAATTACACAGAGCCCTTTACTGTCTGAGGCTATTTGGATCTCATTTCTTGCCCTGCCCCTTCAGGTTGGTTTTTTTTTTTTTTTTCTTTCGGTTGGCCCTGTGCATTGTGGGTCACTGTGTCCTGTCTCTACGGCAGGCACTTACCAGATTAAATCTGAAAAGAGTCAAGAGCAACCAGACATCTGTTAGAATGGTCTATTTCCAGGCAGTCACTCCTGCAGTTTTTGAAAAGCACAGAAAAACATGGCTGGAAAATACAAGCATCAGAGCCCTTTGTTCCTCTTGGCTCCACCTCTTTAAACCCCTCCATCTGCTGAGGGGGAGGGGAGGGCACCCCTTACTGCCTCTGACATGGGATCTTTGGGGCACGAGCTCAGCTTCTGGAGTGAAAATGACATTCAGGACCAAAAAGGAGGAAGGGGCTCCTGGTTCTCAATGTTTTCCGTTCCGCTGCTGCTGTAGCCAGACGGTCTTTCCCCTAAGCCCACAGAAGCTGTCTCGAACAAGCTGGTTCACGACAAATTCTAAAATCCATTTTTTGGGGTGCCTCGGTGGCTCAGTTGGTTGAATGTCTGCCTTTGGCTCAGGTCATGCTCCCAGGGTCCTGGGGTGGAGTCGCGCACCAGGCTCGCAACGCTGCGAGGAGTCCACGTCTCCACTTATTTATTTTAAAGAGAAAAAGAGCGCACCGAGTGGAGGGAGCAGAGGAAGAGGGAGGGAATCACAAGCAGGCTCCCTGCTGAGCACAGACCCTGATATGGGGCTCCGTCTCAGGACCCTGAGATCACTACCTGAGCCGAAACCAAGAGTCTGACATTCAACCGACTGCACCACCAGGCACCCCCAAAATCTTTACAGAAAGCAAGGTAGCCTCATGTGAAATTTCAGACTCAACTCTGTACTTAACATCAGCGGGGTCCTGGGCCAGAGTAACTGACAGGGAAATTCGGGAAGGTTACTGCTCTTACTCTGTGCAGGATTTGTACCTTTGAATCCCCCACTGAAAAGACTATTACGATTTCTAATGTTTTTAAATGTACACATTCAGGACCATCTTTTTTGCTTTCAGTGTGCTTTGTGACCTTTGTCTGGTCAGCTTGGTTATCAGTGGGACTCAGCTTACTGGTTGATGGGGAAGGCTGGCAGCAGACCGCTGATCACTCTCTTTGGCAGGTGACATGCATTATGGACACAAAAACACTCTCTTTGACTTACAGAAAGCACAAAGCTCAGAGACAATCAAGGTTCTCATTTGTTAAAAGATAAATTGAGGCATATTAAAAATTTAAGACTTTATCAGAACAAACATCGATTTGAATGAGGCAGCATCCATCTGGTGGGAAGAAAGGAGCTCCAAGGGGCTGTAGGACATGAAAGACTTTTACAGCCAGAAGGGAACAGAAACAAGTGGCAAAAAGCAGGTTGGCTGGTGTACTTTCCCTTGGGGAAGGGCAGGGGCCCATCAGGCAGACTACCCAACCAGTGCTGGTCAGGCCATTCCTGACTGATGGGTTTAAGATTCGGTTTCTGGGAGAACCAAAACTGCATTAAGTTATAGCTCAGTTTGGGGACTCAAAGCTATAAGTGACTCCATTCTGAGTCTGGTGTCTTTTTAACACACCTCAAATTACTCTTTAAAGTACAAAAGCTTAAGGGTTGTAGAATAGAAGAATAATAAAAAATTCAAAAAGCTTTTGTGAAGGTGGGTCAACGCCCTAAAACAAAACGCAAAACAAAAATCAGTTGAGAGTATCTGTTGACTAACTATGCTAGATGTTGCCAGGAATACAAAGATGAACTGGACGTGGATGAGGGTCAGTCCCACATTTAGGTTCAATCAATTGCATAAACTCATATTACATGGTACATGGATGAATTAATTAAAATTTGATGAGAAATAGACCTTGAACTTTGGATGTGATGGAAACTGCGGATGAAGCCTTGGGCTGCCCCAGCTGGAGCACAAGGTCTTCATAAAAGCACAAGAGACCTTTTCAAAGTGGACTTTTAGCAAGTCGAATTCCTGCAAAGGAAGGCACATGTGTGGATAAAGGTCTTGGGAGACAGATGAGGAACACCCAGCGGAATGGAGTCCCTTTAACTTTGGGAGGATCAGAGTTAGGAAAGGACTAGAACCACAGAACTGATGAGAGAGAATGATTGCTTTGCATTTTTCCCCCTAACCCCTGTCTTTTACAGACGAGAGAACAAGCCCAGAGAACGGGCATGTCTCGCTGATCTCCATCTAGAGCCTTGCCCAAACCTTCTGGCTTTATTTCCGTAGTATCAGCGCACCCAATTCCAGGACACGCCGTATGGCTCTGTTTATGCTTCTGGTCGATTATCGGTTGGTTCCTGTCGTCAGAAAGATGGACCTTCCCTGCCCTCCACGCTGTTTGAGTGTTGGAAGGAAGAGAAGCCCAGCGTCCAATTCTCCTTCCGTCTTCTGCCTGGCGAGTTCCTGCTCGTTCTCCAAGTCTGCTCAGATGTCACCTCCTCTCTGGGCCCTCACTTCCGGCTCTGCATTACAAATTAATTACTCTCTCCTCTCATTACCCCCAGCTGTCCAGAAATATGTCACTGTGGCACCTTTCACACTGAAGTGTAGTTACTTACTATAATGACAGGCGCGTTCATCTTTCCATTCGATTCTGAGCCCCTGGTTTAGCGTGGCTCCAAACCAGGCCTGGCCGACCCCACGCCATGTCTCCCTGTGATCAAGGCTTGCTCACGGCATGACTGCCTCAGGCCACTCAGTCTCCAAGGGCAAGTTCCACTGAACGAGGAAGAAGCTATGTGGCCTTTCGTGACTTTGCTTCAAAAGCTGTTCTCGTATACCTGCCGAGATTCAAGGGGGGCAGCCTAGACCCTCTCTCTATGACAAAAGTGTCCAGGAATTCGCAGCCATGTTTCAAGACTGCTACAGGTGGACAGGAAGCAAACAGATAAATACACAAAATACTGTATATAATATGTCTAGTGGCAATACATTTTACTAAGAAGAGTCCAGGAGGGGTATCTGGATGGCTCTGGGTTAATCGACTGACTCTTGATTTCGGCTCAGGTCATGATCTCAGGGTCCCAGGATCGAGCCCCACGTTGGGTTCTGTGCTCAGCACGGAGTCTGCTTGTTCCTCGTCTCTGTTCCTCCCCCGACTCCCTCTCTCTTCCCCTCTCTCTCTCTGAAATAAATCATAAAAATAAATAAAAAAATAAATCTTTAAAAAAAGGAATTGAGTAAAAACAGGCAAATAGCAAATATTGTGATTTGAAGAATTAGGAGTGAAATTCTAAGTAGGATAGTCAGAGAAAGCCTTACGGACATGATGGTGTTTGAGCAAACGTTTTCATTATTTGGTCTTTAACCTGTAGGTTCAACTCTCTTTCCCTCTCTTCCATGTCTTCAGGCCGTGTTCTTACTGACCTTACAGTACTCAAAGTTGTCCCAACTACAGACGTCTAAAATTTTATTTTCGTGGCATTGTCTACCATAGTCTGCGACGTGGATTCTTTCCGCCTGTGGCTCGGGAGGTGCCACGTGCAAGAGATCCTTGTTTTGCACGATGCCGTGTTAACAGAAGCTCATGCGTCTGAACCGTGTCCTTGCTGAGCTATGTCAGCCCCTACAAAACCATGCATGGGTTTCAGTGAACAGGATACTGTGTCCGGCAAAGAAATACCTGTATTCTTCCATTTGTAAAAGACACATCATTCCAGGCTTCTCCTTTGCATATGCGGCTTGGCAGTTTTGAGCCAGGATACTTAGATGTTTGGGACGTCAGATGCGTGTTTTCAAATACAGAAAAAGTTCACAAAAGTGAAAGTGGGTAACACACAATGTGAACTAAGGTGGCCCCGGCTGGTGGGTCTTGTGTGCCTGTGTGCATTTTGGGTATCCCTTTGGGCTGAGTAGGTATAGTTTTCTGCATTTACCTAGTATTTCTCACAGATGAAATTATACATAAGCAAAGGCGAAATCCGTGTAGGCTGAAATGACTCTCTCATGCATCAATCAGATGAGAACAAATTCACAATTTCAAACCACGTGTTGTAGCAGAACCGACTGTATCGACTTTGAGACTCCTGTTATCATATGAGTGGAGACAGGTAAATGGGCATTTGTCTCAAATTCTAGGAAGCGATGGGAAGTTAGACGTATAAATCGCAACACCACCAATGCCTTCAACTTACGAGTAAGGAAAATAAATGAAAAAGCTTTCGGTTTAGACATATGTTGAAGTCCAGGAGCTCC
This sequence comes from Mustela nigripes, assembly GCF_022355385.1. NCBI lineage: Eukaryota > Metazoa > Chordata > Mammalia > Carnivora > Mustelidae > Mustela > Mustela nigripes. The sequence continues at coordinate 4,110,336 of NC_081559.1, read as the reverse complement.
TGCGGAAGCCGAGTACGGGTAAGGAGCTCGGACTGAGAGATTCCAAACCGTAAGGGGCAAAGAGACGGGGAAGAGCCTGGGCAGGAGCGGCCGCGATGTCGACCCGAACTGAAGCTTGCTTCAGAAACGGGGTGCAAAGTGTGCTTTGAGGAGGAGAGAAGGATCCGCTGCGCTCGGCCCTGCCGGTGACCCCAGGGAGAGGAGGACAGGGAGTCGTCCTGCCGGAGGAGCCAACGACAAGCTCGGGAGGCCAGGAGAGAGAGGACAGAGGACGGGAAGACCCTGGCGAGGCGAGTGCAGAGAGCTCCGTGGGATGTTGGCTCCCTCAGGGCCAGGAGACGTGGGGGCCGGAACCGAGCTGGGATGTCAGGACACAGGAGACTGTTTGAGCTTTTCCTGAGAGGAGAGAAATTACCGCAGACGTGTGCGCTGCTGCAAATGCGAAGGGGAAAGGGGGGAACCGTGACGCCCTGGGGAGGAGAAGGAGTGGACAGAGCCAGGTCGTTCCGTGTAGGGGAGGGAGCGACGGGCTTCCCGACTCCGTCCAGTGGAGAGGCGGGTCCCAGAGGGAGGTGGGGACGGCTGAGTCCCGGTAACAAGAGGAGGAGAGAACAGGGTGTCGGTGTAGGTAGGTCTGTGCGGAGGTGGTGGAGCTTTCCTGGTCCATCCAGTTTTCTCAGGGACGTAACAAGCAGATTCAGGAACTGAGTACAGAGGGGAGGGGCGGCGAGAAAAGTCTTACCTGACAGGTGGGAATGAAGTAGGGAAGCGTGGTGAGGGGCCCAGTGGAGACTCGGGGCCCTGAGAGGACGACTTAGGTAATAATCACAGGAAGTGCTTGGTGCCGTGTCCGACCATCACCGTGATGCAGTCACCGGGAGCCATCTGCTGTTGTTTTGTTCTTATTATATCACACTATTTACTCAAGAAATTTTAAGCGATCTTAAAAAGAGGGGAGAGGAATTTCATATTGAACTAATGTAGCGTCCTTGCAGGAACTTTCCGTCACCCCTTGCCAGCACAAGGCTCTGCTCTTCGTGAGATCAGGGCTGTGCACTGACTTAGTCACTTCCTCTCGGGCGGCTGCGCGGGCTGTGCGGGCACCACCAGGAGAGCCAGGCCTATCAGTGTCGCGGGCTGTGCGGGCACCACCAGGAGAGCCAGGCCTATCAGTGTCGCGGGCTGTGCGGGCACCACCAGGAGAGCCAGGCCTATCAGTGT
>NC_081559.1:4083453-4109105 GCF_022355385.1 Mustela nigripes | reverse complement strand
GACGGAGCCGGAGCTCTCAGAGAACGTGGGGATGCTGGGAGCAGTGCTCAGTCTCGTGGAAGGCGCACGACCCTATTCTGCTATATAGAACTGCGAGACAGAGAGAATTTCCTTTCATTGGCTTCCCTAAACTGGGAGATGAGCTCTACCAGTGCCCAGTGGATGCTTCCAACCAGTTGCTGACGTGTCTCCGACAGATGGTCTCCGTCTCTTCGGAAAACCCTGAATAACGCCCACAGGGCTCTGATGACTCACTCGTGGCTTCCGGGCTCTTCTCAGCTTTTCTCATTTCTGCTCCTCTCAGCCCAGTTATCTTTCTCCCAAGGGTCAACTGCGTTTGTAGCCGAACCTGTTTGTGATGCCTGTTCTCGCCTATAGCCGTATAGTGTAGTGTACGCTGTTTAAATCAACCATGTATGAATGTGTAAAGAGAACTGTGCCCACGAAGATAAAGTCAAACGCTGCGGAAAGAGTTGAGCAAAGCCAAGCCCTACACAGAATACAGTTGCTATCAATTTTTTTTTTTTAAATTTATTTACTTACTTGAAAGAGAAAAAGAGAGAGAGAGAGAGAAAGAGAGAGAGGAAGAGAGAATCTGAGGCAGACTCCATGCTGAGTGCAGATCCCGACGTGGGGCTCGATCCCACAGCTCCGCGCGACCACGAGTCGGCTGCCGACCGACCGAGTCGGGCGTCCCTATTGTTGCAATGAATCCAAGTGTGGACAAGAAGAGATAAGAGATTGAAAGAATCATAAAAATAGGTTTAAAAGCACCTTTAAGTCCTCCTTCCATTATAAGGAAACCAAAACTAAAAATGATAAATTATATACAGTGGAGTGGTTTATGCAAGAAAGACCGCTGAGAACTGTAATCAAAGGGTCAAGTTCTTGAAAAGCTGGTAATTGCCCGCCTCTCTGCCTACTTCTACCTACTTGTGATTTCTCTCTCTGTCAGATAAATAAATTTTAAAAAATCTTAAAAAAAAAAGGTTGGTAAAAGAATGTATATTAAAATGTTTTAGATTAAAATAGAATTTTTAAGAAAAGTACATATCCTTTTTATGATTTTATGCTGTAATCAACTTTTTAATTTACCTACCAAGTCCCAGACCCAATCCCATAGGACGAGCATAACTCTAGGGCAGCTCTGAAAGCTCTACAATTCCAGACACACTAGGAGGCCGAACATAGACCTGAGGATCTCATTAAACAAGCGTCATGCAAGAGCAAGCACGGAATGGAACCCGAGGTCGGGTCCGATCGGAAGTCCAGTTTACATGAATGTCAGGGAAGCTCCTTGGTGCCCCCGAGACTTGACTGGGAAAGAAACAGTTTGAAAGAATTTGACAAAAGCTGGAGGATAAGTGTGTCCAAGAAAGATGTGTAGATGCAGGAGGTGGTGACACCACAGCTGGGTCTGGGTCTCGCGTCGGGACATACAAGCCATGCAAGCGAAGAGCAGGAATAAAGGTGAGCCCAGACGCCAGGGAGAGGGTGTCCGCCATCTGCGCCATGTTATGCTGCTAATGGACCCACTAACCCTGGGTCTCAAGCTGCTCTCCAGAGCCAGAAGGATGTAAAAGAGCCTCAAGGTAAATGCTGACCCAGTTTGAGAAAGAGCTAGCGATGCTGAGATTAATTCACACCAAGAAAGGCTTTGACATTAATTCTTTGTGTGTAGGCTAGTCTTGTTGAACAAAATTATCTGAAGTAGGAAAGCAAAATATTTTCTATTTTGGAAAAATTATGCCAGGACTGATTCATGACTGATACTTTTCTCCACTTAAAAGCAAGTTCATCAACACTCAATGCCAGCAGGCCTAAGAATTTTTTTAATTCCTCTTCAAATGCCCTTTTAACTGAGCATAACTTGCATACCCTCCTGCTATTAATCACCGTCTCCAGAGAGAAATCAAACACGCTTACAGGCTTTAAAGTCCTCATTGTTTTTACTAAACAATCAAAGGCCCCTTGGTATGTTGAGAATCATATCATAAAACCAGACTGATGATTGATACAAGTCAAACGAATTTTTCACTACTTCAAGATTAACTCTCTAGAGTTTTATTAAGCTTTCTCAGACAATTTGACTACTTCTTAGGTATAATTTTATTGAGCCATAGATTATCACTTTTCTGAAGACATCCATTTGTTGTGCATCGAATTCGAGAGTTACTGTCGGATCCGCATGTCTTCTGTTTCAACAAGCAATTTAGCGATCACATAGGTTCTGTTTTCTTGGACAGATGCCACCTCGCTGAGCCTCGTGCTATCAATCCCGTCGAGTGTCCTGACTCATAATTATCTGAGGCTCTGTGACATCAGTTTTTCCATCTGCGGGAGAAAGTGACGATAAGAAATATATGCACGGATCCGGAGGTATGACACACCGAGTCTTCCCCCAAGCCCCCAGTGTATGTGGATTCACTTCTCAGGGGAAATCGGACAGCATAGTTCAGAGGACACGTTTCGACCTAGGACGTTTCAGGATGATCTTAAGACTGCAGCTGAATGTTTTGGGATCAGGTAAGGTGCAGTCTTTTATTCATCCATTGATTTTCTTCCTTCAATATTAAACATAGCCGAAGGTTTTATGTGCAAGACGTACAGACAAGGGGGGACACACTTCCATGGGGTGTCAGTAGCACAGAAGCCAAGTAGCAGGAGGGACTCCGTTTTCAGTAGCCACTGAACGTGGCCTTGGCCAGTGAGCGTTCTGAGTTAGGAGGAGGGGGACATCCCATAAGCGTGTGCGCCGGGGGACATCTAGGACAGCCGGGAACTGGAGCCGGGTCTGATACGCTGGAATCAGGGGGTGCGATGCATAGGGCAAATGAGGGGAGGAGGGAAGACGGTTTGGGCATGGAAGACCGGGCGGCCGGCTGCCTATCTGCCCACGGAAGCTGGCTGACCGGAACCGCTGACGCCCCGGAGGGACCCCCGGATGCCGGCAGGGAGGGACCGGCTGGAGCCTCCGCAGCAGAGCCCCGCAGGATGGGTTACTAAGTGCGGTGCAGGGTTCGCAGAACAAGGCTCACACGCGTTCGGTCGGGGCCTTGGCCGCAGGGATCGGTTCGGGGCGATGGAGAGATGCATCAGATGGATCCGTTCAAAGCGAATCCCAGCAGTTTGTGCGGCGCGGGAAGACGGGCCCGTCTCTGCTGTGAGGCAGCTCTGGACCCCGGGAAGTGCGTGGGCGCTGGCCGGGGCTCCCCGAGCTCCTTCCGAGGTTGGGTTCGACGAGCAGGGGCCGCGCTTGCTCCTCGTTGCTTTTCCTCCGTTCCTGAGAGAGAAGTGCTGGACCCCAGAGGCTCCCGGCGACCCGGGCAGGGACCGCAAACACCTGCCCACGTCCTACTGATCCGTGAGGAAACGTGCGGGCTCTTTTTTTTTTTTTTTTTTTTTTTTTTTTTAAGATTTCGTATATTTGTCAGAAAAGGGCATAAGCAGTAGGAGAGGCGGACAGAGGGGGAAGCAGACCCCCCTGAGCAGGGAGCCCGGGGCGGGGCTCGATCCCAGGACCCGGGATCATGACCTGGGCCCACGGCAGAGGCTTAACCGACGGAGCCCCCCGCGCCCCGACCCGAGGAAGGTAACACTCACCTCGTCGACGCGGGTTCGTCGAGTCTCCGCCGCACGCGGCCAACTTCCCTCCGCGCGCTTCTCCCCAGTCGCCCCGGCCCGACCCCTCCCGCGGCCCCGGAGCCCGGCGGGTCAGCGGGGAGCGACTCCGTCCCGGCCTGTCGCTCGGCTCTTCCCCGACTTCTGTCTCCCTCACACGCGCCTGGCCGAGCCCCGTCCAGCTTCTGCGCCCCCGCGACGGCATTTGTCCCTCCATCACGTCGCCTGCACCCGACCTCGCCCCCACGCGGGCCGGAAGCCTCCCGACGTGTCCCTCAGGACGTGTCCTCTCCATCGGGGAAAGCACCCCTCGAAGGGGCGGCTCTGAGGGCGCCGGGCGCGCCGTGCGCTCCCCCACCCGACGGGGCGCCCCGGGGCGCGAGGCTCCACGTGCGCGCGCGCCCCCTCCCCCGGCCCCGCCACACAGCCCGCCCGTCTGTCTGTCCGTCCGGCTGGCCGCGCACTGCAGGCGACTCCTCGACTCCCAGGAAGAGCTTTACTCCGGGGAGGGCCGGCGAGAGGTGGAGCCGGTTCGTTCTTACCTTTCCCGTCGGTGCCATCGTCAACTCAAGACCAGGCAGCTTGGGCCTGTCCTTTTTCTCTCGTAACGGAACACCGAGCTTGCTCCAGAGTGAAAAATCCAGCAGATTCTGGCCTGTTTTCTCTTGGTGTCAACATTTTTATTGGTTTCTTTTCCATCTAAAAAACAGGGATTGCGACTGGATGGTTTTCTCCACCTGAATTCTCTCCTCTGTTCTCCCTTCTGTTCAAGGAAAGGGTCGGCGCGATCTCCGGTCTCCAGGTGGGCTGGTGGCAGGGCTGGGACAGAAGCAGTTTAGAGAAAGTCCCGCAGGAAAACCCGAGTCTTAAGGAAGAGTGCCTTTTCTCTCTTGCCCTCTCTCTGCAGATGAGAAAAGGAGCTTTTGGCCTATTTGGAGAAAGAGGACAAGAGGAGAGAGAACGCAAGTGAGCGACAGAGGTGAGTCTGAGAGACTGAGGGCCTTAAGCAGAGGGCACCTGAGCTGATCTTTCTAGAAGCTCTGAGGGGAAATGGCTATAAGGCGCATCTGGGCAAGGGACCACAAGCTTCTGAGCCAACATCCCCTGACCCTAAGCATGTGACGGGAACAGCAGAGGCCACGTGGCCTGCAGCCATAAACAGACAAGAACAATGAACATCAGACGGCCATGAGTGTGGACAACCAGAAGTTGCTTCCCTGCCCTACTGCCTTGCCTTCCCGAGGTCTTGGAAGTTCGCAGAATCCAGGAACGATGGCACCTTGCCCGACCGAACTGGGGAGAAGCCCAAGAAGGACAAAGTTGTCGGAACTGGGCATCCATTTGTGCTTGTCGTGTCTTACACAGAAGCACCGGCCGAGGGGTGAGGGCGCGGCCTGGGCAACGTCTGTGTGCCCCGGGCCCTGCACCCAGAGAAAGGGGCTTTTGTGATTTCTCCGCCCAGGGTGTGTTTTTTGATTCTGTTACCTGGAAGAGGGGTTTTTGGAAATTGCTGGCGAAGCTCTGAAAGTTTACTCCCACCGACCCCGAGTCAGAACTCAGCGTGAGCTCCAGACACGCTCTATCCTTCCGCACTTCTGCCAGAGATGAGACCCATGTCCACTGTGTGACATCCGCCAGGCCTACCTGACAGACCACTGAGAATATCAAGTGAGGTAACAGAGAGGGAAAAAGTGTTTGAAAGCTTGTGAAAGGCACACAAGCTTAAGGCACTATCATCAACAGCTTTGAATTTGGGGGCCAGAACACTTTTTGGTGTGGATTAGCCACGGGATCCGTTTAAACATTTCATCTCTCCTGGTTGCACCTGGAAGTGGGAATGGAGGGCTCAGCCTGCGCGACAGCGTGTGCGCTTCCTGCCGTCGCCCTGGGCTTGTGGGACGGTCATTCCAGGTCACTCACGACGGTGACGCTAAAATTAAGAATATAAAGCGTCATGAAACACAATTAAATTGTTCTTACAAGAATCTGAGAAGCAAACTTTCACAATGCCAAAATAATTTCCTCTGTTGGAGCAGCAGACCGCGTTTAAAATGAAAACATCGTATGTGTAGAAAGCTACATGTTTTTGCCCTGTGCTGTCACAGTAAGATCTGAACCTGGGGGACTCTATCCTCAAAACCGGACCCAATAAAACTTCTATTTTGGCCTCATAAAGGTCTTTCTCTCTTTCCTGTTCCTGTCTCCTTTTGTTTTTTAAACTATAACTAAAATTACTTAGTAGAAAAATGTTTTGAGACATGTGAATTCATTTAGAAAGTCATGCTGCTGTAAAATATCTTTCTGGCTTCATTTTCAATGAGCTCACTCTCCCCTTTTTCTTCTGTTTAAAGATGATGGAAACCCGTAGGAGGAAGCGCTAATGGCTGGGGGATGGCTGGAGCCCTCAGGACGGCCCAGGACAGGAAGTCCCAGGGGGACAAGCCCCAGTCACAGGAAGTGAGGAGCCTTTCTTCCCAGAGTCTCCTGAAGCTGTGTGGCGCGAGGAGGCCACATTCCTGGACCGACCTCCACTTAATTACTCGGACCAATAAAGCCCCAAACTTTGTCCTCAAAGCTGTAAGAATATTTTCTGATTAAAAAAAAAAAAAGCTTTTGACTCTTCAGCTCTTCCAGGCCGGCCACTGCCCTGGGCCCCACCCTCTGACGTGCCCGGTTCCCTCCTCTCCCCGAGTCGACAGTCTTCTGGGACTGTTCCCAGGCCCTGGGAGAAGAGCCCCGTAAGAGCAAATAGCCTTTAAATAAAGACTGTCGAACTGAGTCTGCCCCATTCTACACATTCTTATTGTCCTCCATTTTCTCTCAGCAAAAGTGTGAGATCACAGGAGATTCCAACCAGTTTTGATCGAAACTTATATTATTATTTTTTAAATGGTCACTAGTTAGAGGAAAGGGAGCTTATCTAACACCCAGAATCTGAAGTTACCTGTATTTGTCATTTTATTATTTGACTTTTCTAATACCCCGGACAGGATAAAATGTCCCAGCAAGGTGTGTTTGCCTTTGACCCACAGAGAAGAAATGGGGTTTGAAGCCTTTTCGATAGGAGAAATTCCTTGAAGCAAAAGGAAACATGTTATGTTGAGAGCGGACGTTTTTCAGGGCTGGGAATGCGAGGCTCTTAAAGTTCTCGCCTTTGTTTCCTACATTACAGCACTCAGCTACCAAATAAATCAGGGCCTTTGGGGAAGCCATAAAAACTCATCACTTAAAGGCACATTAATTCTTGTAGGTCACTGGGTGTCATTAAGTAGATCACTGGCCCAAAACATCTTAAGGTGCCTTTGGGGCCTGAAAGAATATATATGCTTTCCTGAAAGAAGAGGTCAGCCGCTGAGAGCCGGCCTGCCTGCCCTTCTTCCTGGGAAAGTCAGGACCAGTCTCCCGGAAACTCGTATTTAATTCTAGGAGGTGGCTGTATGTCAGGGCCAGGAGGCAGCGTTTGCTGAATTGCAGCTGTGGGTTTCGTCCAAGGGCTCGACGCACTGATCGTTCACCCTGAAAGTTTCCTAACGTTAGACCAATGTTTCTTGACCTTTCTTTCATTATTGCTCCCATAAGGAGCGCTTTTTGACAATTTTTTTTATTTGCTCCTCTTCTCCCCAGGAAATTAAATACCAAGGAACGAAGAAATAAGATATTTTTCAGGTTAGGGTCAAGACACTGTAGTATTCGTGTTACTCTCCTCGCTGAGAATATGTTTTAGGCCTTTTCTCAGCCTGGCCAGTATTGGTAGGAGGGACCAGATGATTCTTTTTGTTGGGGGGCGGCCGACCCCCCGCCCCGCCACACAGTAGGAGGTCTCTGGCTCTATCCACTGGGTGCTGTTCCCCACTCCTCTGCTTCAGTGTGAGACATAGACTAGCTCCAGACACTTCCAAATGTTCCCGGAAGCCAAAGCTGCCCCCATTCGAGAACCACTGCATTAGACACAGAAACAGGCAGGAGAGGGCGCCTGGGGGGCTCAGTGGGTGAAGCCTCTGCCTTTGACTCAGGTCGTGATCCCAGGGTCCTGCGATCAAGTCCCGCATCAGGCTCTCTGCTCCAAGGGGAGCCTGCTTCTCCCTCCACCTCTCCCCCTCGCTTGGGCTCCCTCTCTCACAAAAATAAATAAAATCTTAAAACACACACACACACACACACACACACACACAAAGGAGAAATGTCAATGTGTATGAAAAGTCAGAATAGCATTTTTGGCAAAATTCAGGAGAAACAATCTCTAAAGTGAGAACGAAGAGGAGGACGAGGAACTAGAGGGTGAAAGGCAGAGACCGCAGTGGGAAAAGCCAAGTACAGCGGCCGCGCTGGGGGAGGGGCGGGGGGCAGGGAGAGGGGGTGGTTGGGAAACCGGCGGCTGCCCGCTGACTTGACCCCGTCTGCCCCCTCTGCCCTCGGTCTCCTAACACAAGGAAGGCCTGGCGCTTTGTTCATTTATGTTTTATTTATAACTCTGTGGATCGGTTTCTTGACTTTTAATCATTAACTCTGCGACTCTGAGTGGCAGCGTCTAGGGGAAGTATGGGCTGAGAGTGTCCTGGACTGGAGTGAGTTGCTGGGCAGCCAGGCCTCAGTTTACAACTGCAGTTAACTGAAGAGAACAAGTCTTGACTTCTTGCCAAATCTCGCTTCGCAATCTGTAGTATTCCTCCCCTAAGAAGTGATTCTCAGCAGTAAAGCCACGATCTAGACCAGTGATTTGGCCTATGGCCTCACCTGGCTTCAACCAGTACGATTGGGCTTTGATCTGTGTGAGGTATGCGCACGAGATTTTGATTTTATTTGAGGAAATAATTCCTCCACTGAACATGAAAGCATCGGTCATTTAGAGACCGTGTGTGAGATCTTAGAACCTCCCTTTGCACGCAGTGCTGAGAGCAGGACTGACAACTCAGCACAGGCCCAAGGCCTCGCGGTACATCCGCCTTATTCCGTCTTATCCAGGGAACTCCAACGATCTGAGAGACAGACACCTTTCGAAAGCCAGCAGTGAGATGGTTTTGTCATTAAGGAACCCTGGCACTGATGACAGACTCCCCCAGGGATGGGCATCAATGGCTTGGTGTCCCCTAGAGCAGCCCTAGTTCGATTGCTGAGAGTAATTTCATCTTCGCCTGTAAAAGCTAGAGAAGACCGAGAAGGTTTAGGAACGTACAGCAGAAATGGGTAAGAAAGAAGAACCAGGAGGAAAAGATTTTAAAATGTCAGCTTTCTTGAAAGAGAAAGGCCAAGAGTTGATTTAATGTAGAAAAGGGAGGAAAAGAGTTAATCGTTTAAATGCTTTCTAGATATCATGAACCATAGTAATTTAATTTTTACTGTAAACTAGAGAGGAAGGCTACTGTTTGCCCCTAATAGTCACTCTTTCCTTCTGCAGTAATAAAATTTTCAGCAGGGCTCATAGCCCTCCAGATGTAAATACTGCATTTTTCCAGTCAGCTTGTATGTGGCTTTTTATCTGAGTTCCGGTGATCGGGATGAATATTTGCAGTAGACATTGAGCCTGCTTCTGTCTCTGCTTATTTCCTCATTGCTATGGGACAGAGAGTCGACACAGTAGCTAGAGCAGGAGCAGCCATCTTGGAACTTCAGGTGAACTTGGGAATGAAGTCTACAGACATCGTCGTGCGATGATAGCCTGGGCCCCTAACAGCATGGAGTGCCAGACCCACTCGAACCAACCTCCAGCCTTATACATGAGAGAAACTTCTATCTTGTTTGATGCTTTATTATTTGAGATTTTTCTGTCACTCCCAACTGTACCCAGTTTCAACTGATAATCCTAGATATGGACACTCATCACCTCAGGGTAGCTAGTCGAGTCTCAGAGGCGCTGATAACTTAGTGCCGTATCGCTAGTAAAGCTGTTAGTGCTCTTTGTGCAACACCAGAGTCTACATGCTTTGTATGACACTGCATTTCAACTACCATGTAAGTTTAGTATTGGACAGGTCTTTAGGTAAAGAATAAAGATTCCTGGGGCGCCTGGGTGGCTCAGTGGGTTAAGCCGCTGCCTTCAGCTCAGGTCATGATCTCAGCGTCCTGGGATCGAGTCCCGCATCGGGCTCTCTGCTCAGCAGGGAGCCTGCTTGCCTCTCTCTCTCTCCCTCTCTCTGCCTGCCTCTCTGTCTACTTGTGATCTCTCTCTGTCAAATAAATAAATAAAATCTTTAAAAAAAAAAAAAAAGAATAAAGATTCCTTATTTCTATTCTTCGTATCAGGACAGAAAGGATATTGGTTTATCTTCTAGTAAAAGCTTGGGAGACCTATCTTATTGCCTGATTCCTAATTAGGAGAAGTCAAACTCCATTATTGAATTTGTGTCTGTAGTTTTAGTATAGACTTGCTTGACAAAGCGGAATAATCCAAATGGACCCAATCATCTTGGAACAGATGTCCAAGGAGCGTCTTCTAACCGCCAGGCACTGGTGCTGGGGAGAGAGCAGTGAACAAAAGAGAAAAACTTTTTTTTTGCCTGAATGGATCTCATTTTTTTCTAGTGGAAGTATATAATCAACAAAATAGTAAAATGATAATATTTTAGATGGCGGTAAGTATTGTAAGGAAAGCGACAACCAAAAAAAGGAGATAAGGAATGACAGTGGTGCTGCGGTGTGCGGGGGGTGGCTTTCAAGTAGAATGGTCAGGGAAGCCGTCACTGAGAAGGTGACCAGTCATCCAGCCCTGAAGGAGGTGAGGAACTGTGCGGGGCGGACCTCTGGAAGAAAAGGGGAAGAGCCAGGACGAAGGCGTTGAGACGGCACAGCAAGGAGGCAGGAGGAGGGACTTGTAGATCATTATAAAGAATTTGGCTGTTATTCTAAATGTAGTCATAAGTAAATAACGGGTTCTGACAGAAAAGTGAAGTGATGTGACCTAAATATTAAAACTCTACGTTGGGCTCCTGGGGAGAAAACAGACCCAAGGGGCAAGCATAGGAGTGGGGAGACCCATCAGGGGCCACAGTCATGTTCTAGAAAAGAAATGATGCCGTGTTCTGGTTCTGGGAATGATAGCGGAACATGTATCATACTTAAGCTGTCATGGATAATGGTTGTAAACTCTGGACAGTTTTTTTTTTTAAATGTAAGACATTGTCAAGTGATCAGAAACAGGTAGAAACTGGAAAGAACTAAACCCTTGCAAGAAAAGAATCACAAGAAGTGAGTTTGTGGGTTTTCCCTGCACAGCAGTCTCTAGTCCGTATCAGGGGGCAGCTGGAACTTGCTCAGAAAGCCAGGCTTACTGCTTTGAGGAGTCACAGTTGAGAACTTGGGGACTGCAAGAGAGGCTGGAAATTGAGCAGAAAAATCTGAGAAGAAAAGATTCCACAGATTGGGAAACCCAAAAATCTACATATAAATTCCATTCCACATCTTGAATGACCCTTGAACTACAAACATATGGAGTAAAAAATCCCAGGGGAAAACAAAGGAAGAAAACCATAAGAACTGATCAGAGAGGGTGCCTGGAGAGTTTAGTCGTTTAAGGGTCTGCCTTCAGCTCAGGTAATGATCCCAGAGCCCCAGGATCAAGTCCTGCATCCGGCTCCCTGCTCAGCAGGGAGTCTGCTTCTCTGCCTCTCTCCCCTGCTCATGCTCACTCTCCCTCACTCTGTCTCTCAAAAATAAATAAAATCTAAAAAAAAAAAAAAACCCACTATATATATATATACATATGTGTATATATATATATATATAAAATAAAGAACTAACCAGGGATGTTTACTACTCGCGGAAGGGGAAGCAGAGCTTAACATTTAAGTTTAGCCAAGTGAATTGTTTGCTAGACGAGCTGGATAACAAAATTCAAGAGTCTGTACAATGTATCATCCATACTGTCTAGTTGGAAATCCAAATTACTAGATGTGAAAAAAAGATGAAAATGTGACTCATGGTCAAGAGAAAAAGCTCTCAATAGAAACCACCTCTGGCCAGATGCCGGAATTAAATTTAATGCAGCTACTGCATTAAAGAAACAAATTTAGTGCAGCTACTGTAACTATATTCGAGTACTCAAAGGAAAATGGGGCCATAATAATTGGCGAACCTCAACTGAAAAATGGAAACTTATTAAAAAGGAGTAAGTGCTAGAAGTGAAAAGTAGTCTCTCAGATGAAAAATTCACTAAATAGGCTTAACGATAAGCAAGCCAGCAGAAGGAAAAGTCTGTGACTTTCAAGATAGAAATTTAAATAGTCCACAAAATAGAAAGGAAATAATAGAAATTATCTAACCCACAGCGCAGAAAGAAAAAAATCTTTAAAAAATATAGTGTTGAAATGACCTGTGAGACAATGTCAACTGGTGAGTTATCCATACGCCAGAAGGTGACAGAGGACAGAACAGCAGACCCGCGCTTCTAAAATGACAATATATATATATTTTTCAAAATGAAGAGAAAGGACACCAGATGGAAACAGATTTGCAGGAAGGAACGAGAAGCGCTGAAATGGTAAATTGTCGGGTAATTATTGCATGACGGGATTTATGACATATGTAGATAGAAAGTGTGAGGATAATCCAATTGAGGATCAAAATATATACCAAAAGTAATGAAATGTAACACAATGGATATGTCCACAAGTTCCTACTGTTATAAACAAATAGGTAATACATAAATAAATGGGAAATAGGTAATTTCTTCTGCACAGAATGTTGGCAACTAGTCAATGAAAAGGAGTGGTGGATATTGAAAATCAATAGAAGCTAAAACTAGTGGTTGAAAATTTGATGAGAATACCATCTTTATATATAGTCTTAAACATCTCCTTCTGAATTATTTACGAATTATAAAGGTAAAAATTACTTATTAATTATAAGCTTAAATATAACTTCACACTGAAAAAACTGGTAGATGTCACTTTAATCGAGACTCAGAATAAAATATATGCATGTATACTTGTGTGTGTGTGTGTAGGACATGTTTGTGTGTTTGAGAAAGGGAAGGAAAGAAAGATGAGTGAATGTAAAGTAATTGGAGAAAACTAGAAAACCTTAATGAATCTGAGTAATGGGTATATGGAAGTTCTTTATACAATTTTGGCAACTGTTTAATGTGTTTGAAATTATACTGAAATAAAAGGCAATGATGACAGGCTCAAACCTCAGTGGTGGTCATGCATGTCTTCAGAAACGGTCAGGTTTCTGGATACATTTTGACAGTCTGAAGTATTTGATGATACATTGCCTGTGGGGTGTGAGAGACAGAGAGACCTCAAGGACGACCCCATAATCTGGGAATCAGGCCATTGGAAGGAAGAAGTAGCTCTCTGTTCAGATGGGAAAACTGTGGGTAGAGAAAGTTTGTGGAGGTGGAAATCAGAAACTTGGTCTGGGACATAATAAGTAGAGCTATTCGTGAGGCTCTTAGACTTACATGCGGACATCAGGGGAGAGGTCTGGGCTGCAGATACATGTCACTCATCATCACTCATCATCAGTTTACTTAAAGCCATGAGATGCTGCCGAGGATCAACACAGAAGACTGAGTCTGGAGACAGTCCTGCTGAAGTCCTTCCTGCTCTCAATCTACCAACAGCATGTGAGTCCACGGTCTGTGCTTAACTCCACACTCATGACGCAGTGCAATATGTTCTCTTGTCTAACCTAGTCACTTAAACTTTGTGAAACAAACATTCATGGAGCATCTTCAGTATGCAAGACACTGTCTCTGCATACTTGTAGTTCAAGTACAAACACGTCTAAAAGAGTCCACCTAGGTAATAGGAGTTCGTAGGTAGCATAATAAACAATCCAGAGTCATGTGTCTTGTCATGTTGCCTAACTGATTCAGAGAAAATTTATTGCCCTGATAAATTACAAAGACGTTTTAGGTAATATTAGGCAATGCGTTTGCAAGAGAAAACACATAACTCTATTTTCTCACCACTTCTGGGAGAGCCAGGGACGAAGCTTATCACTGCCTTATTTACTTATTTTTAAAAATAAACCTACTGCTCATGAAAGGTTACAATAAATTGGAGGAAACTTAACCCAAAGTCCCCTAGTAAGTAAGTTTTCTGTGTTGAATCAACTTATGACCTCTGTGAGGCATGGCCCTCCCAAACAAACAGCTGTGGAAAAATTCACTCCATCTTTTAGTTATTTTGTCCTCTTTCTTTTTCATTGCCTTTTCAACTTTATTGTGAAATAAAACACTAATACAGAAAACCACACACATCAAATACATGGCTTCCTGAATCATTAGGAGGCCAATACTTCCAGGGTCATGAAACCGGATTTCACCAGTCACTCCAGAAGCCCTTCAAAGTGTCCCACCTTTCCCCACAAGGTTGAAAAATGGTGATGTCTGGATACATTTTTCATGTATTAATTAGAATACTTTCATTTATTAATTAGAATACCTTCATCCAATATTTGGTTACACAGCAAGACAGTTCATATAGAGAAGAGTGGATAAATGCTACTTCTCTAGCTCTGTATGCCAGATTTCAAGCTAATGATTTGGCTTCCTATCACCCTCCAAAAAGCAACAATTACTTTTCATAGTTTTATGAGATTGTAGAATTAAATATATTTGATGAATTTCAATCTACTGCTGTTACCATTATAAACTCAAAATTTTCCATCTTTGACCAATGGTAGCCTCTTCAAGTTGACTCCAGAGTCCTTAAGACATAACCCTCATCGTCTTTGACAGCTTCTGTGTCATCTAGTGTGACAAGATGCCCCAGGGTCATCTTGCTCATTTCCTACCTTACACTCAGAATCCGTTATTTCTCCAAGGAGACCCGGTCTCTTGTGTTGAAAAATGGTATTGTGAGACCACAATCTGCATGCTAGAGGTGCTCATTGCTATTGTGTAGTTTGTTCTAGATCTTTCCAATGGACATATCTGGAAGTAAAATAAGGTCAGGTACTTCATGGCTTTACACTGATAACCCCAATTCACTTTTGAGTTTACAGAGTTTTTACTTGGCCTCTTTTCTACTACTTTAATATCTTCTTGCTTTCATATCCAGACTACTGGTTCTCAGGGAACCAGGTATTAATGAGGTAATAGAATTGCTCTCAGATATAAAGGAGATAATAGGATTGAATCTCTAGTTAAGCACTCATTTGTTTTATCCCATATTATACACATAACAGTCTCAGGAGAGCAGTTACAAGACTAATACCAATGTAATTACTGAAACTATTTTCTCCTCCATTTTGAATTATTTGTGTATCTACACTATCAGAAGATTCTGCTCTGAACATTGTCTCTCAGCATTTCGTCAGTCAACGCAGTTCTAGGGAACCTCTATACTGAATGTTCACTAGAATTTCTCATGTCAGACAATATCTATCTAGTTATTTTGTTGTTTGAAACTTATTTTCAAGAAGATTTCAAGAGCTCTTGGAAACAACTTGTAAGTTCTATCTGTCCATTATACTTGGAAGTTATGCTCGACTTAAAAAAAACTTTGGATTCACACTTGCTTCCTTGAGAATCTTAAATGTGTTAGTCCATATTTTTCCCACATAGAACATCAGTATCAAAAAGCATAATAGTCTAATTTTCCTTTTCTTATAAATTACCTATTTCTTTCTTTTTTTCTTTTCTTTTCTTTTTTTTTTTTTTTAGCTATTCAAGGGATATTTTCTTTTTCTTTAAAGAAAAAGTGACTTTAATAAAATTTTTCTTGCTGGTCAGTCGATACAGGTCAATATTCCCAGAGTAGATGGTGTGATCTTTCAATATTCAGTTTTAAGTCCTTTTTAAAGAATTCAGAAAAGTTCTCATACTATCCATAAGTTCTGTCTTCTTTGCCTATCTCTAACATATATCACATTTTCTCAAATCTTTTTATGCCTCTCATTTCTTTTTTCTCTCCTATTTAAAATAAGTGGAATTTAAGAAACAAAACAGATGAACATAAGGGAAAAATAAAATAAGATGAAATCAGAGAGGGAGACAAACCATCTGAGACTCCTACCTATAGGAAACAAACTGAGGGCTGCTGGAGAGGAGGTGGAGTTGGGGGAACTGAGTGATGGACATTAAGGAGGCCACTTGATATAAGGAGCACTGGGTGTTCTATGCAACTGACGGATCCCTAAACTCTACCACTGAAACTGATAATACACTACATGCTAATTAATTGATTTTAAATACAATTTAAAAAATATTTTTCATTGAAACTTTTTTCATTTTAGAGTGATATTTTGACTGAAAAGAAAAAGTTGCAAAAATTGTGCAAAGAATTCCTGTCTACTGTTCACCAAGTTTTCCTAAAAGTTAACATCTTGCATATTCATAGCACAAGGCTCAAAGTCAGGAAGCCAACAGCGGGATCACTCTGTTCTGTGGTCTGCCTCGCTTCAGCTTCCTCCATTGTTCCACTAATGTCCTCTTTCTCCCTGGGGATCCAGCCCTGCATCACGCCTTGTGTTTGAATTCTGCCTCTTCGGTCTCCTTCATCTTTGAACGGTTCTTCCAGATTCTGTTCTGTTTTATATTTTTGAAGACTATTGGCCGGTTTAGTCTTTAGGCTGTTTCCAATCTGGGTTTATCTGATGGTTCCTTAGGATTAAATTTGAGTCAGGATTCTTCAGTTTTGTCACCACTGACACTTTGAGCCACATAAGGCTTTGTTGTCGAAGCTGTCCTCTGCGTTGTATTCATTGTATGTTTAACAGCACTTCTGGCCTTGACCCACTCGATGCCCGTAGCACACATTCAGTCTTCATAATCAAAAAGGTTTCCAGACTTTTAATAAAAACCTGAGTGAGACAGAGAATCAATTTCAGCTGAGAACTACTAATGTAAGTTACGTACTTTTGGCAAGGGCACCACACAGGCGATAGGTGTCCTCATAGCATCCCACAGGAGGCATGATTTGCTCCATAACTGGTGATGTTAACTTTTGATCACTTCATTAAGGTAGTTCTGCCAGAATTTTCTAGTATAAATTTAATATTTTACACTTTATAAAAAATAAAATGTGTCATGTAATATCATGCAAACACAGTGTTTCTCATCATATTTTCACCTACTAATTCTGGCATCCATTGATTTTTGCCTGAAGCAATTACTAATACTATAGTTTTTGCCAACAACTTTTCCTTCTACATTTATTACTTATGTTTCCATTTTAAGAAAGAGCTTTCCCTTTCCCTCCATTTATTTCTTCATTCAATTCTTTATATGAGTACAGACTCGCGTATTCTTATCTTATGGGTTATAATTTGTTACTATCATCACACATTTTGTTGCTCAATTTGTCCCTAATATGGCCATTGGAAGCCTCTGAAGTTGGCTTTTTTAAGAAGTTCACTAATATTGTTGACATATAAAATGCAGTTCAAGAAAAAAAAAAAAAAAAAGAGCAATTTCCCAATCTCCTCCTTCAGTTGCTCCCCAGTCTCTCCCATGTGGGCAGTCTGGAGCTGTTCTGCTGCCCGGCTGTGGGCATTAGAATTTATTCAGTAGGTAATGGTGATGAGAGTCTCTCTCTCTCTCTTTTAATGTTAAAAGCCAGTTGATCCGGTCTGCAAATGAGAAAACGTGGCTCTGAAACAGCCTGAAGTCGGAGACTGGAGGCAGAAAAGGCCAGCACACTGGAGCAGGGGGAGTGAGCAGAGGGAGAGGGTTGTTTTACGAGAAGGCAGGTACAATGAAGAGAGGTCTGTGATACCCCATAATGCGCAGAGGAACTGCACACAGACGTCTCGCTGTGCCCAGGCGCTCTGCCAAGCCCCATCTCACCTGCTCCCAAGACACCTGTGAGCTCAGTACCATCAGCAGCCTCACCAACCACCACCCCCTCCGACGTTCGCCCCGGCACCCTGGGTTTTACCCCCAACAGCCGCAGATTCCAATGATCTCTAATAGATCTTGAACCTTGCAGTGCTCCCCAGAGACCCCAACTTCCATGAGAGTCTGGGTCACTGGGCAGGTTCGATGGCCACAGTATAGCTCCCAGAGAGGAAACGATATCTGAGGTTTTACCCTCTGTGGTGGGTCTTGCCTTCCTACTTCCTTGAATTTGCCTCTAAATAAAGGTGTTTGGAGACTGAGCAGTCAAAATGACTGCAATCATTTCAAATGACTACAAGTTTGTAATCCAAAATGATAGATCATACTGAAAGGAATAGCTTAATGCTTATTGCTTACAGAATGTTTTAGACTGGTATGGCGTGTTTTATACATCTAGATATACATAGATAGATGTAGATACACATATACATATATGTAAATATATGCCTAAATCTAGATATATGTAGATACGTATGTATATGTAAATATAGACAGACAAATATAGACAGACAAATGTAGACAGACAAATATGTATGTATTTCCTTCCGAAAGGATTATACCAACTTGCACTTAATGTTTGACATCATGAATCCATTGACTCACAGGACTTTTCAATCTCTTCCTCTCTTGCTACTTTCTACTACACAGGCTGGAAAAATAAAACACTTGATTTTTCTGGTGTTTTGCTGTTTGTAGTGACTTTGTGACACGATGTGATACCAGTAGAAGATTGTAGGGAGGACCTTGAATTTTTCCCTAAAAGATCTATGTATTCATTTGAGAGAGAGAGGGAGTGTGTGCACATGTGCACATGGGGGTAGGGGCAGAGGCAGAGAATCTTCAAGCAGACTGCCTGCTCAGCGTGGAGCCTGATGTGTGGCTTGATCCCATGACCCATGAGGTCATGACCCCAGCCAGAACTAAGAGTCAGTACTCAACTGACTGAGCGGCCCAGGTGCTCCAAAAGTTTTTGTTTTCTTAATATCATCCCAAATTTTTTTCCTGTCTTGAATGCACAGATGGTGTCTGGGGATGTGGTACCCGCTTTGTAACTACGCGGCAGTAAGCATGAGGAAAAGGCCAAGAAAATCAGAGATGCTGCCATGACATGGTTTTTCAAAATAAACCCTTCTTAGTTTAATTTTCTATATAGAGAAACAGAGCCAATAGGAAATGTATGCATATAGAAAGAGATTTATTTTAAGAAATTGATTCACAAAAAAAAAGCCAACCAACCAAACAACAACAACAATAACAAAAAGAAATTGATTCACATGGTCATAGAGGCTGACTAATCCAAAATCTGCAAGTTGGCTGCAGGTTGAGGACCTAGGGGAAGGCTGCCATTGTGGTTCAAGTCCAAAGGCCACCTGCTGGTAGAATTCCCTCTTGCTAGGGGAGGTCAGTCTTTGTTCTATCAAGGCCTTCAGTTGATGGTGTGAAGCCCACTCACATTAGGGAGAGCAATCTGTTCCATTCAAAGTCAACCAATTTAAGTGTTAATCTCATCCAAAAACACCCCCACAGAAACATGCAGAAGAATGTTGGACCACAATTGGTAACATGGCCCCGTCAAAATGACACATAAAATTAACCATCACACTCCGGCTAATTCAAGTGTGTGTTATTTGTAGCCAAAAGCATTCCCGGCACACAGTGTATTTGAAAGACCAGCAATTCACATGCTTCTCAGCCTAGTTCACCTCAGTCCCAAATACACAAATTATTTCCCTGCTCTGTCTTGACTTTCTCTTCACCTCCTACCTTCTCAGCCAAGATCTATGCCTCTGAGAATCCCACCACTCCATTGCATATCCCATGGTCCTGGGAAACACTGGTAAATATCTACATATTTTTACACAGAGGATTAATTTTTTTTCTCACTTTGTTCAAATATTTGCTGTGATATGGGCCTGTGATAATGTATAGGCTTCTCATACAGTGACCACTAGCTTCATGTGGAAATTGAGCATTGAAAATGTGGGTGGTGTGAATTGAGATGTGCTGTAAGTGGAAAATACACATTGGATTTTGAAACTTTAATTCCAGAAAAAAATGTGAAATACCTCAATAATTTTTTACACTGATTTCACATTGAACTTATAAGATTTGGGATACATGGTGTCAAATAAAATATATGAAATGTATTACTAAAATTAATTTCACTTGATTCTTTTTACTTTATTAACGTGGCTACTAGAAAATTTAAAACTACATATGTGAATTACATTTGTGGCTTACATCATATTTCTCTTGGACAGGGCATAGAATTTTCTGGAAAATTCACTCTCATTTTTGTAGTTAATTCATCAATATTGTATGTACATTTTATTTGGATTTAAAATTTTATTAAGGACTACAAATTGACTTATCTGTTTTATTTGTTTAAAAAACAGATAGCTAGAGCATTGTTCCAAGGTCAGAAGAATAAAAATGATAAGGAAAAATCCTGTGTGTAATGAAAGGTTTGTAACAGGGAATCAGCACTTTCTGTCTGAAAGTTTAGCAATTTTCCCAGCTAACTGAATTGTGGGAACTCAGCTTTTCCAGAGAATAAATATGCTATTTTTAACATTTTTATTATACAATTTGTCACAGGCTGTCTCATGAGAGTATCAACAATCAGTTTCAAACAGAATCCAACCACAAACACTTCTCCACATGTGACTTGGAACATCTGGCCCGTTTAAGCCCCATCTACATCAGGCGAGTGCCGGCCGGACTTTGATTCTTAGGCTCCTAAAATCCTTTGTCCCACTTCCCACACTGGGAATGAGGTGGGGTGAAAGCATCTTCGAGGGGCTGGCCTGAAGCCAGTCGGAACGCTAGGCTGGCGCTTCCCCTCACTGAAGACTGCAGGCCCTTTCTGAGGGAGGCACGTGTCGCACTCCAGGGAGATCAATAATTTATGTGGCATTTTCCCTAATGGGTTGAGAGAAAACTTTTTAAGAAAAACCTTAGCCAGCACCTCCTAGCCAAAGAGATCACCTGCTCTGAGCTGAATGCTTTAAGCAGGAGGTAACAAGTCTTGAAAGGTATAGGGCTGCTCTGTTGACTACATTTTTAAGTAATGAAAATAAAGGCTCATGACCAGAAAAATGAAGGACAATAGGCTCAGTTGGTCAGATGCCCTAAAGCAATGCAAGACACCAAAAGAGGGTGATCTGGGGGTGGGGTGGGAGAATTACATGAATGCAGGAGTCTTGCCCCCGCCCCCCAACCAATATCCGTCTTTCTGAAGGATGGAAACCCAATATTCAAAGTTCACTGATGTTGCTGGCCACCTATAGGAGCCCCATGGGAAGTTCCTTCCTAAAGGGAAGGAATCTTTAATGAAGCAAAGCTATCTGTAAATTGTGTTTTCCAAGTACAGGTCTCCATACCAGTTTTTCTTCAAACGAGGTGCATGTGTAGAAGATTCTAGTTCATAGAAGCAGGAGAGTCTTCGGAATAATGTGTATTTACAAGTCAATGCTTGTTTGACACTTACCCACAGTCAATAGGGGGACACACCACACCCCTCACACACCATGATCCGCACAAACATGTACACACGGAAGTGTTTGTTGCGATGATAACAAGCCTCGTCCAGCCATTTGCCTCAGTTGGAAGCAGATTTCATTTTTAAGAGGCTCATTCCCAAAGGATTTGAAAATACTTAAGCAGAATCGATGTGAATAAAAAAACTGACTGTAGAATTAAGCACATTAGAATGGATATCTGCCATTTCTTCACCATCTTAAATATAGATACACGTGTCGCCTTTTGCCATACTTGTAACTGTGTGAAGTAAATGATAGAGAAGATAGCGAAAGTTTCAACTTGAGTTAGGCTCAATTTCGAGTCTTTGCTACGGTAACTTTCACATCCAGTCTTTGAACTTCAGTGACAACAGAACATGCAGCATGAGGATATGTTTTGGACACAGGGCACGGTTTTTATTTTCACAGTCTTGTGGGGAGTGTTATGCGCCTTCTACGTTGTTAACTAGTCTTCATAATCTTCCTCTCCGTGAGTTTTTGACACGTGAACAAATAAAAGGATGCAGAAGGCAGGAAAATAAAGAAAAGAAAAGAAATGCTGCAAAATCAATATAACATCTTCATGGGGAGAAACTGTTCACAATACGCCTTTAAATTTTAATACCTAACAAGAGTTCACATGACTTGATGGCAAGATTTGTCTCCTTTTCTAGTCGGTGAATGGCAGGCCACATCAACAGAGGTGACAGAAGTCGAGTTGTGTTCATTTTTTTTCTTTTGAAGGAGTAGAAATCTGAGTCGTGGGTGACCAGTAACCTGGGAAGAAGATAGAACTCACACCATGCTGTAGGGTCACCATCGAGTTCTTCCCCATCATAATAATATTCCTGGGGCAATGCGTAGCTAAAATACTTGCACCCATTTTTTAAAAAGTCAGGTACTAACAGTCTGCAATGCTTTTTTCAACATTTCGTTGGGTTTTGCCCACGCTGAGATCTCTTCTACTCATGCAGATGGAGTGTATTTCTGGAGTTAAGTTCATTGTTAGACACATGAATATCTTCTCTTATAAAATGTTCTAAACGGCAGTTGGGTTCCCACGCTCACATCCAAAGCCTATTCATATTATAATGTGTCTGAAACACCTCACGTTTGCAAAGACACACGTTGGAAATAATATTATATAATATTAGTCATTAAGAGAGAAAAAGAATGAAGTAAAAAAAGGAAATATTTCCCCTTGAAAGCTGGCACATAGGAGAGTTTTAATTAAAAAAGATAAGGAGATAGAATGCTTATTTTTGAAGGATTTTAAAGCTTGATCATACCAGTTTTTTATGACGTTTATTTTTAGCTGCTTTTTCTTTTACTTAAATGAAGATAATTTGATGCATTTTTCAGTTAGAATACAAGCTTCTGTCATTATATCCCCAGCATCTAGGTCAGTATTGGATATATAGTAGGTGCTCAATAAATATTGCATTCGTCCATTCATTCAATAATTTAGCAAATATTTACTGATTATATCTCTGCCACGTGCCTGCCACTATATCAGAACTGGAGATATTTTTAAAACAGAGGCGTAAGAAAAATCAGTCTCCACCTTTACCAAGTTCCTCTCTTCCAGGGGAGAAGGAAACTCACGAGAGAATCTCACTAATGAACATAAACAGTTAAAGATAACTAAGTGCTCTAAAGGACATTAGCACACATTTTTGGCTCATAAATGTCATAAAGATGAAGAAACAACATAATTCTTCTACGCAAACTGAGAAGCTAAGGGATAAGAAGGAAAGCCTAAGCGTGTGTGCGAGCGGAGAAGAAAACTTCTCAGAGTTACAGTGAACCAGACTGAGCCAATGGAGAGACAGAGAGGAGACGGTATGATGTCACTGGGAAGGAGCGGCTGAGCGGCCGCGGGTGTGGCGAAGGGGATGTCCTCTCCAGGCACAAAGCAATGTGGCCCAGAGTGGGTCAGTGAGAGTCCAGTGGTGGGGGAAGGACAGAGGCAAGATACAACTTTATTCAACCATATACAGTGTTTTGTCCCTTGGAAACTTTCAACATCGTCTTTCTGAAAATTTAGTTTTATGATTTAGACAAATTACTTTTGATCTAATAAAATTATTTGTTATGATTGAGTTCCGGAAGGCTCATTGGGAGGAGAAATGTAAGGTGACAGTTTACACCATTTATTAATTAGGGACTGTGGCGTCCAACTCGAATGGCCTCTGCCACCACAGCAGCATCTCCTCCCACTTGTCACCAGCCCAACCCTGCATTCTTATCCCTGGTTGCTGTGACTGGCCTGCCGCTCTGTTCACACAGCCAGGCCACAGCCCGCCCCTGTCTCCAAGATGTCACCCTTGCTTGTCCGTTCTATCCTCTTCTGTCCACTGGTTTGTCAGAAAGGCCTAGAGCCTCGCAGGCCAACACAGCAGTCCGCCCTGCAGAGAGCCACAGAACAGCTTTCGGTCTGCATGAAAGGAAGCTACATTTTTTCCAGTAGCAGGGAAGGAATTAACAGTGACCTCTAGGGGCCTGGCATCTGGGACTTGGGTCAAAGGTGGTGGATACAGTCCAAGCCAGCATCATGGAATTCTATTTTGTTCTCTTCCTTTTTAAAATTTTAACCCAAGTGTTATGATCTTTGAGGGACAGGACGTGTTGTTTTCAAGAGAAGCAGAAAGATGCAGCTTTATGTTGCAAAATAGTTACAAAAATATCTCCAGCACTTCCTGATTAGATCCATCCCAGCTGAGATCTGCCTGTTTGCAGGCTGAGGTCAAAGTGCAAGAAGCAAGCACATAGCAAAGGTTCTTTGTTTTGTTTCGCTCTGTTTTGATGTATACCCGGGTGCATAGGCCCGAGGGTGCGCCCCCTGCGCCCCATCCTCAGAGCTGAGGACTCTGGACACTTTGTCTTCCAGAAAACAATTCAGCCCCAAGCGAGACTGAATCAAATAATATACGTTGGATTGCTCATGGAACTCTACTGCCGAGTTGCTAAGTCAAGAAGGGCCCGTATTCAAAATTTAAATGCAAACGAGGCTTCGCTGTCGAGGGAGGGCCAGAAACAGAAGGCGGGCGAGCCTCTGCGGTTAGCCTCCCAGCTCCGGGCCGCAGGGCGCTCCGAGGGGACGGCAGCGAGCTGTTCCCTGCAAGCTGAAGCCGGGCAGAAATTAGGCTCTGCAGACGCGACGGTTTCTCTTTCTGGCCCGAGGCAGCAGCTGCGCGGACCCAAGCGCCAGTCAGGGCGCGGGCGGCCGGTGGCTGTCGTTCGCCACGTGCTGAGGGACGCACTGACGCTGGGCAGCCAGCGTCCTGGGACCCCAGGCTTCAGGAGCCGGAGAGGCACGTCCAAGGCTGTCGCTGGTGCGTTGGTGGAGAACAGATACGGTCACATTAGCCTCATTTTCTTCTACAGCAGGGCTGATTTACCCGCGGGCCTCGGAGACCAAAGGGACCCAACCCAGAGAGCAGCCGCTTCCTCCTGTGCCCCCGCGCCCAGGCGCTCCGCAGGACGCCCCCGTCGCGACCCGACGCTGCTCCGAGAGCGCAGGCCCGCCCTTCTCAGCCCATCTGGGAAGGTTAGCGGGTTCGTAGGGTTCAGGTTTTCTTTCTTTCTGGTCACTTGTTCTTGTTTTTGGTTTTCGTCGCCCTGGAAGCGGCCTCGAGCCCCGCGCTCGTCCCGACGGGCAGAAGCCGGGGGTCACCGCAAAGGCCCGCGCGGCTCGGGGGCGGTTCACGGGGGCAGCGCCCTGCCTCGCGCGCACCCGGGCCAGGCCCCCCCGGCACGTTCCGACGAGGACGCGGGGTCCCGGACCCCCACCTCCAGCAGGAGAACCGAACCGGTGCTGCTGCAGGTGGAAGACGGGCTCCCCAGTCGCTTTAGGAGACGAGCCCGGCGGACTTCTCGGCGGCGGTGTTCACGGCGCGGCTCTCCGAGCGGCCTCTTGCAGCGCGTGGTCCGTGCGCCGTCGCAGCCCCGGCCGCTGCGGGTCGGGTCGTCCAGGTGCTGAGCGTCGGGTTGGCACGTTCGTGCGAGAAAACCGGGAGGAAATCGTCCCAGGGATTTGGGGCTGCCGCGGGGCCAGGGCGGCGACCGCGGGGCTCGGGCTGCACCTGCGCGGGGGGGGGGGGGGGGGGCCGCCGGGGGCCAGGGGGGCCAACCGCGGGGGGGGGGGTTCGGCCTGAAGAACCCGCAAGAGCGGGCGCGTGCTGCGGGGCGCCGGCTCTGCGCGTGTCTGTGCGTCCGTGAGCCCGTGCGCGTGTCTGTGAGCCCGTGCGCGTGTCCGTGAGTCTCTGTGCGTGTCTGTGCAGCCATGTGCATCTGTGAGTCCGTGTGTGTGTCCGTGAGTCTGTGTGTGCGTCTGTGAGTCCATGCGCGTCCAAGTGTCCATGCACGTCTGAGGGTCCGTGTCTGTGAGTCTGCCCGTGCGTCTGTGAGTCCCTGTGTGTCTGTGAGTCCGTCTGTGTGTGTGCGTCCGCGCGTGCGTCCGTGAGTCCGTGCGCGTCTGTGAGCCCGTGCGTGTGTCAGTGAGTCCGTGTGTGTGTCTGTGAGTCCGAGCGCATGTCTGTGAGTCCGTCTGTGTGTGTGCGTCTGTGCGTGCGTCCGTGCGTCCGTGAGTCCGTGCGCCCGTGCGTGTCTGTGAGCCCGTGCGTGTGTCCGTGAGTCCGTGCGCGTCCGTGAGTCCGTGCGCCCGTGCGTGTCTGTGAGCCCGTGCGTGTGTCCGTGAGTCCGTGCGCGTCCGTGAGTCCGTGCGC
>NC_081559.1:4002088-4083443 GCF_022355385.1 Mustela nigripes | reverse complement strand
GTCCGTGAGTCCGTGCGCGTCCGTGAGTCCGTGCGCGTCTGTGAGTCAGGACGAAGCCAGACCGACGGGCGGAGCAAGGGCTTCCCCGGCACTGTGCGCGGCTCTTCCCGCAGGCCGGACGCGCGGGGCTGCGGGTGGGCGTCGCGCTGTCCGCGCGGTCCCCTCTGCTGTTTTCCGAGGCGGCATCGGCTTGTCGCCGGCTCCGAACCGCGGTTTCCCGGCGCTTGCTGGGGACCCGCGGGGGCCGCGAGCCGCCACACTGCGTGTGCTGTGGAAACCGCGGCTGTGACCGTGCCCCTGCCCGACCCCGTCGCGCCGACATCCGCGCTCCGGACGGCGCCGAGCACCGAAAGCCTCAGGCGTTCTGGGCAGCTGGACGCGCCTGTCCTCGCCCCTTCCCTTGGGAGAAGCCCGAGTGCGACCTGGGCCCGCGGGAAGGCCCGGGTCACCGGCCCCGCTCTGCCCCTCCCAGCGCTCCTCCTTGGCCATCTCTTGGCTTTTCCACGCAACAAACGAGTCCCCTGGGCTCAAGAAACCATTTCACAGACGTGAGGAAGGCGCCGAGGTGCTTCCAAAATGGGCGATGCCGCGGCAGGACCGTGTTAGCGACAAGATGAAAGATGTGATTTGGTTTTGGAATAGTCACCATCTCGGCGAGCTCAGCGTGAACTAGAATATTAGAAAGAATGGATGAAGACCAAGGGAAAACTTATTTCGTTGCTACTTTCCTTAGAACTGTGAGAGAGAAAGTTCCCTTCTGGAGCACTCGGAAATGAGTCCTTTTGTGTCACTTCGGTCCGCAGGCACGGAAGTGGGTCCAGTAGACGATTACTACACCGTTGGAGTGACGGAAGGTGGGGACAGTGGGCAGAGGTAGGAGTTGAATTATAGATAATTATCTTTGGGAAACGCAAGTTTGAATATTCAACTGTGTAAGAGTGAACAATGACAGAGCTTCAAGCTTGAGGGAAGTGGAGACTCAGGGAGGGCAGAGAGCTGGTCATGGAAAAGAAGTTGTGTTTCCATCTGCTCTATTTATTGAACAACTACTATGGGCCAGGCAGGGCCAGTTTGGGCTTCCGCAACGGGGTCCCATCTTTCCTGCGTACTTTTTGTAGTGTGACATCTTCGATGAATAGCCACCACAGTAAATTCATAAATGAAGACACAGGGGTTTGGGCATATTTTCCCAGTCCTGCTAAGGGAGCCTATGGTGGGGAATGGAAATACCGGAAGACGTTGAGTACAGTCTAGTTCTGCCAGTGACCCCAAAACGTTACACAAATCGCATCATCTCTCGGGGCCCTGACTTTTCTTATTTGTAAAGCAAAGGGCTTGGAGGATAGGGATACACAATTCCCAAACTTTGGTTTTTGCAAGGAATCTAGGAGTCCACATGAACCAAGCCTGTTTGTTGATCGTACTAATAGGACTTGCAGACATATGTAATTCTGTTTTGCAAATGTGTTGAGAGGTGCTATGATGAAGAAAATGCATATTTACTTAAGTCACGCACTTAGAAAAGTTATTGTATTTATCAAGTCAGAAGATGCTAAAAGCCTGTCCCCCACATGCCAGCGGTCATGAATAAATTCAGAAGCAGTCTTCATATTAGAAAATGCTGGGAACCCTAGATGACAGAGGTAATTTCTTAATATTATTCTACTGATATTCTTGAAATACAATTGTGTAAAGGAAAAATTTGGTTTTTAGGTGAGAGCTGAAAGTGTTTTTCCTGCACTGACATTTGTCATCCTCAGCACCCACGTTCGCAGTCAGGACGACAGCCTTTCAGACACACTCCAGGTGCCTTCGTGCAGGCCAGTGTCGTTTCTGTCATGCTAATGGGCAGTTTTGTCTAATGACACACACTGGACGAGACTTGTTGAAGGGAAGTCTAAGACAGAACAAAAGGGACCATTCCGGGATCTGACTTTGGTTTATAAAGCATTTCATAGTTGAATACTGAGTATATTGAAAGGATCGAGTGGTGATGTGGTGACGGAAAAATAGGTGACCTGATGACATCACAGTAGGACTTGGTGGCAAAATCAGAAACTCAAACCTCTCCCCTTGACATACAGCAGTTCCTACTACTAGAATGTACTGTGTCTCAGCAGGACGTCATTAAAGAAATGCTGCAGGGATTGCCTCCATGGTGAAACACTGGAGGACAGGTTTGTGGGGTTCGTGTGGGAGGTTAAGTGGCAACCATGTGGGTAGTGATGCCTTCTGAGCAGCCTTGTGCCAGTTTCCTAATTAGCCACATGTACCCATCACGAATGGCTTTTTGAGGGGGGGTGTGAATGGTGCGCCTACATCCGTATGTATCAAACCACACTCGTAAACTCTTTCTCACAGACTTTGTGTGGCTGGTATGGTCTGATGGCAGTTCAAGACGCCACACATGGCATCTTCATCTGTGGGGGGTTTTCTAGTGGGAAGAACAAATTGGTGGGTGGATTTCCTTCCCCTTTTATAATGTTTCAGCAACAGCTCCCAAGTGCTTTTCATTTCGTGTTACCAGATCCCATTTCTTTTTCAGATCCGAGTCCAAATGGTACAAGGAAGTAAAGACAGCTGTTGCCAGACAATCCAAGACCATCACAGACTAAAGTCCAACTATTGCCATTTTCTGGGTCACTACCCTAATTCATGCCCTCTCTGTCTGTAACAGGACCCAGACATAAGAACTTTTTGCCCTGTTCATACTCAAAACTACATTGAAGTGAAGATGTGTTCCAACAGAAACAAATACCAAAATACCTAAGAATATCTTTCTTTTCATTTGTGTTTAGTCACTCAAAATCTACAAAATCAGGCTTAAAGTACAAATAAGTTCTTTCCTTTCCTATGCAGATGGTGTGTTTGGGAGCATTAAGCTGGTAAAGCCCTTTTTGAACTTGATTTTAAAAAATAGGTTGGTCATCTGAATAGAAGCTGATTCTCCCGCATCAGAAAGCATTAGGTCGTTTCATTTGAATAAAATGGTGCTGAGTTGAATCTAAGAGATACAGTCTTACAGTCTGTGAGCTTCTAGTTTAAAAGCTTTTCAAACTTTGGAAATTCGTTTTTGGTTCATTCTTGGGTGCAAAACCAAGGAGAGTAAGTGTTACTCTGCTTAAATGGGACAGTGCCCGTTCGAAGTTGGGACTTACGGATGCCTTCGCTGTGATGAGCACGGGTGTTGTACGGAAGCAACCAATGCCGGTGTAATTCACCTGGAGCTAATACGACACTGTCTGTTACCTACCTACAATTTAAATACAAACTTAAAAAAAGAGAATATATACTTGGGAAAGACAGTATCTTTAAAATGCAACATTCATACTCAATAAATATGCTGTATATGTAGATTTAATAAATGTTGATGTTGGAAATAGTTTCTTTAAAAGAAAAAAAAAAAAAGACACCAGAACAGCAGTATCACCATATACATTATATTACCAAATAAAAAAGGAAAGTTGAATTTGTAGGTGAAGGACTATTTTTGGGTTTCTAAATGAAGGAATTTTGAAACAATTCACAATTCATTTTCAGACACAGTTGAAGCAATGTGACACATTGTGTCAACAAGACAGTCTGTGCAGGAGCTTAGATTGATACAAACGTACTTCCCATCTGACTTACACTGGCACCTTCCAGACAACTGATTATTATTGTGGCACATAACATGAAAGGCAAGCATGTTTTCCTTTGCCTACAGTTTGCCCCTCTAGGAAAGAAATGATGCGTGTCTTTAATGCTACTGAAAAACATGCTACTGGTCGCCTTTTCAGTGGTGTTCCTCTCTGTCAATTTAAATTTCAAGCTCAGGAAAGCTGTAGCAATCAGTTTAGAAAAGGCAATTCTGAATTTAGCTCCTAACTGCACACAAGGAATTGGGTGATTACTAGGACTTATTTAGAAACACTTTTTTTTTTTTTTAATTAAAAACATGTGAGGATACTAGAAGACTTCACTTCTAGTGCCAGCTGGTCTTGTCTATAAATTATTATTGCATGAGATAATCAGTTGAAAAGACTGTAAAAATAGTGTGAAAGTTTGTTAAAGAATTAGAAAAACTATTGGAGTTCTCTCTCCACCAAAGCAACCGCATCTGAGGACAGGAGTGTTAGCTGAAAACAAAAGGAAATACTCACATGCGTTTCTGTAATGTAGTAATTTTATGAAGACCTGAGGGAAAACTTAAAATGGGGTGAGGAAAAATATGGAAACTACTGCATCAGTGGAAAACCAAAATAGTGTGTAAAGTTAGAAGTTACCTTACTTTGAGGACATATTTAATGTTCTCCCCGCATGATCCGTTAGGAGCTCCCATGCCCAAAGCCCTGCGGCTAGAGAAGGGCTGACCTTAGGTTCACATATTCAGGACTCTGGTGCACCATCACTACTCCAAATACCTGAATGCGTGTTTATTAGTTTTAATGCCTTACTCCCTGCTTTCACAAGAGTAGAGGACCTCTGAGTTATGAACTTCACTTCTAAGTGACCATCCCAGCAAGTTCTAGAGCTGTAATAATATACATGGTTTAGTAGTGACACAACAAAAATAAATTCAATAGAATAGAAAATCTAAAAACAGTGCAGTGGGGCAAGGATGGACTTTTCTTTTTTTAAAAAGATTTTATTTATTTGTTTTACAGAGATCACAGGCAGGCAGAGAGACAGGGGCCAGGGGCAGGGGAGGCTCCCCGCTGAGCAGAGAGCCGGATGCCAGGCTCCATCCCAGAACCCTGAGATCATGACCTGAGCCGAAGGCAGAGGCTTAACCCACTGAGCCACCCAGGCACCCCAAGGATGGCCTTTTAAATAAAAGGTGCCAGGTCCACTAGCTATCCATTTGGGAAAAAGGAAAAAAAATTTTGACTCCCTACTTTACACCATTCAAAAAAAAAAAAAAAAAATCAATTCCAGTAGACTAAAGAACTAAATATGAAAGGCAGAACAATAAAGCTTCCAAAAGGAACCGCAAATATCTTTATAAGCTTGAGCAACAACTATTTCTTCAAAAGGACACAAAAGGTATGAACCATAAAACAAAGAACAGGTAAACCAGACTCCACTGAAATGCAACATCTGTTCATCCAAAGACACTGATAAGAGAGTAAGATTACCGCAGACCGTGTGGAGGTACGTGCCACACAAGTATCTGATAAGGGTCTCGTATCCAAGATAGAACCACAAATCAAAAAGAAAAAAGACAATCCCAACAGAAAAGAAATAAAAGGCAAAGTACTTGAATAGGTACTACACAAAAGATGATGTGCAAATGGCCAATACCGAAAAGGTATTTGAGCTCATGATCATCGGGGAAAATGTAGATTAAAGCTAAGTTCCATTACGGGGACTGAAATGAAAGACTGGAGATACCAGGTGGGGCAGGATGTCGGACAGATGCAAGCCCCGCGCATGGCTGGTGGGACTGTCAACGGGTACTGTGCCTTTGAAGTCAGATTGACGCAGTGTGCTGGAGGTGAACCGGAGCTTCCCCCATGACCTGGCAGCTTGATTCCTAGGGACATGCTCCGCAGATACGTGGACGGGCAGTCACCAACAGACGGGTCCCAGCGACATCTGCAGCAGCACTGCGCGCACCACAGCCAAATGCCCATCAGCAGCAAAATGGATTACAACATCGCAGTGTCCCCACGCCATGAAGTATCGCACAGATAGAGCAAACTTCTACAAGCAACGATGTGAATGAACGTCCGTCCTAATGCCGACAGAAAAGGCCAGAAGGAAGTGCGGATATTGTATGACTTCATCCACATGATGCAAAAACAAACAAAACACAAAAAACCCCAAACAAAAAGGGCAAAATTAATATATGATACAAGAAAATGGGAGAAAGTTACTTTTGTCGGGACTTATGAAGGGGGTGGACAAAGGGGCTTCTTCTTTTGGGTGCTAGGAACACGGACGTGTCCACTTTGTAAAAGTGCTTTGATAGGTATGTTTACATTTATTTGTGTAAGTCATTAAAAAAATAAATGTTTTTGAAGAGAATATGCCAGATCCACTAATTAGTGAGAGAGAGAGGGAGAAAGAAAAAGAGAGAAAGAGAAAGAGAGAGGAAGGAAGGAAGGATGGACAGAAGAAAGGAAGAAAAGGGAAGTTGGGAAGAATATAAAGTAAGTGAATGACTTCGAGTCATCCTGAACCTTCTCATCACAAGAAAAGACAGACCTACGAGGTGACAGGTGTTAACTTATTGTGGCAATCGTTTCACTATATGCACATATATCAAATCATTATGTTATCCATCTAAAACTAATACGACATAGCAAGTCTATTATATTAAAAACTGGACAAAAGAAAGTATTTTAAGTAAGTGAAATAAGGTGGCTGGTTTCTTTCGCTCAGTACTGCCAGGCCTTTGGGTGAATACGGAATCAAATTCTGTTCCCAGTTTCCTCCGTAAACACCGAGAAGCTGACGGTGTTTTCCTTGGTTACAAAGTTAGATTTTTGCTGGGTTTTATGGCGCTGAGCAGAGGCAATCTGGCCACCATGGCGGCAAAAAAAGCTAATGAGGAAGAGTTTGTGGTTTATGCTGTACTGTG
Source organism: Mustela nigripes (assembly GCF_022355385.1). Lineage (NCBI taxonomy): Eukaryota > Metazoa > Chordata > Mammalia > Carnivora > Mustelidae > Mustela > Mustela nigripes. Next base: position 4,076,878 of record NC_081559.1, on the reverse strand, counting down.
ATTAACTCCAGATTCGGAAAATGATCTTCAGACCAAAGAGAAGGAGGCAAACCATTCCAAGATTTGCAGGAAACCAACTCCAAAGCAATTAATTTTCTCCAGAGTGACTGTTGGAATGGAAGCTGATGAGACAGAAGGCGAGTATCGGCCCATCAAGGCAGGGGCTCCCTCAGGTTTCGTGAACCAGAGCCCGAGGACGGACAGCAGGTAATGGCATCAGGAAGGGGAGACCCAAAGCAGCCGCCCCTCGGAATAGCATATTAACTCCTCAGCATTCCGTCTCCGAATGGACAATGAAAACTCACAGCCGGGGGGGGGGGGGGCGGGAGAAGAGCAAACCAGCTGTCCTGCCTCCTCTTCCCCGTACCTACTGGTTTGAGCGAACTGGAGTGTGGCAGTTGTTAGCAGACAGCCAACACCCAGCTTAAAAACAAAAGGCTCTTCCTACAATGCCTTCCTTCTCGTAAAGACTTATATGATCAACACATTAGGAATTCACAAAATCCTACCCCAGCGGTATAAACCATTTTAAAGAGAGCTTGTGATTGGAGTAGCTTAGAACCTAAACGCCTTTTCTTTGAAAAATGGCATATGAAAAAGATGATGTCTGTCATATTTAGACTAAGAAATTTGAACCGTAGCCTAATTACCATAATTATACTTAAGTAGATGAATTTGGGAATTCTGACTCAGTGCACTAATTGGGATGGCACAGTACAACCCTTTGTCCTAGATTTCAGCCAAATCTCCATCCTGAGGACGTGCCTCTGATTCTCAGAACTCTTGGCCTGGTGCTTTGGCATCCCAGAAATACCCCACAACCCCTGTGGTATGAGAGAAGGTATTCAAACTCGAGCTCAAGGTTTTACATCCAAGTACCGGGTCCAAGTTCTTATTCCAAGGATGGGGAACCAAAACTATAATCAGTCTATTAGAGAGTCGCTTTCCCATGTTGCTTTCTTGCCCCGTGGTATGTGAAGTCAAAGTCAAGGGTAGCATGTCAGCCACACTGCAAATTTGGCCAATGACCATGGTCTGATATTTAGTACTGATGGTTACTTTTTCCAAGCACATCTCTTCGTCCAGTCCTACAAGTCACTCCAGGGGCTGGGCAATGAAGTGGTGGCTAAAGGGCCCTGTGGCCAGGCCCGAGCACCCAGGGAACATGGGAGTGCCGCCAATACTTTCTCTATTGCAAGACAGTGACAGAAATTAAAAGGTAAGGAAATAGGGGATGCTCACCCATTATAATAGGGCAATGCCACAGTTTATCAGTAATGCTTGTCAGATGTGGGGGTGGGGAGCGGGCAGGGACCCTGGTGACCCTGGCCCGTGCTATGGGTGCAGCTAGAGGCACTCTGGGCAGGTTCTGACACCTGAGGGGTCCATCAGAATCACCTCCCAGAGCACTTGTTAAGACACATGGCTGTGTAGCTACAGAGCAGCCCTGGGATTTTTTTCTGGGTGGTTCTCAAACTTTAATGTGCTCAATCACCTGGTGATTATCTTGTAAATTTTAAATTTCAAGATTTTCAAGCTCTCTCCTGGAGATCCTGATTCAGTTGGGAAGGGGGAAGACCCAGGCATATGCATGGTTGGTTGAGTTTTAAAAACAAGCTTTCTTTGTGATTTTGGCCCCACTCTAATCTCATGATCAAAGACTAAGGTTTAATATTCTATTTCTGAGCTGAAAAACCTCAAAAAAATTGCTCGCAGCAGCAATTACATTTACCCTAATCACTAGTGCTTGTTCCCTATGGAAAAAAAAGAAGGCGGGGGGGGGGGGGGGGGAGGGGGTAACTGGGGGATGGGCATTGAGGCGGCACTTGATGTAACGAGCACTGGGTGTTATGTGCAACTGATGAATCACTGAATGTTACCTCTGAGACTAATACTATATGTTAATTAATTGAATTTAAGTTAAAAAAAAAAAAGAGGCATCACTACATGTATTGAAAACATTAAGAACTCTCACTTCCAGTCTGTATTGCTCAAGGATGCTCTCCGTCTCTGTAGCATCCGTGGTTTGGTCAGTTTAGGAAACTCTGAGGAGGCACATTTCACCCTGGAGCGTAAGGAAGTTTTCTTGCTAAGGTTCGGAAAAACTTTATCAAGTTACAACCCACCTAGAATTAAGTTCCTGACCAGAAATTAGTATTTCAATGACAAGACCAGGAGTGATGGATTATGTGCAAAAACACTGTCACTTCAAACTACTTTATAGAGCTATTGTTAAATCCTTGCAGAACTTTTACCACAAAGTTTGAGATTAAATGGCTTCTCTATTGGAAATCAACTCTGGGGAATGTATTGTTGCTAACTGTTACTGTTTCTGATCATCACAGTGACCAATCTGCAGAGACCGTATTTGGGAGAATTTAACAAGTAGACCTATGGAATATTGGTCCTCCCTCTCCTGGACTGAAATTTCCATGTGGGAAACAACCCAGCGACGATCGGGAGGGGCCCGGATAAACAGATCCACACGACAGAAGTCTGTGCCGCAGTAAAAAAGAACCAGCAAGAAACACGAAGTAAAGAACAAAGTCTACAGAGCATTAGCTTTTGTCTACTAAAGCAGGAGGTAAGAATCTATGTTTATTTTGTTTTAGAAGCATATGCACAAAGCTGTGCGAAAGCGAGTAAAAACAATGGTTACCTTGGGGAGGGGCCGGAACTGAGCAGACGGGGGAATGAGCGGACGGAGCACTTGCGCTGTATTTCTGTTTATCCTTACTCGCATATTGAACAGTGTGAATGTATTACACATTTTTTTAAACATTTTTTAAGAACATGTCTCAGTTCCAGATTTCTACTCACCTACTTCAGGAACCGTCAATCTACCGCTCTAGGTACATGGTACGCAACACAGAGAGAAAGTAATGCTCTCCTCTACCCGCACCAATAAACACTAAGGCTTCTGAGAATTTCTTTATGGGAGTGATATTTTTTGAAGTACAAAAATTAAAAGAAAGTCACCCCCCAGATACTTTCAATGAATGTTTCTGGTTTATAAAAGGTCAGTGGGATTCAATTACACAGAGGACACAAAATGTTTGAACGATAAAGCTTTTCAGTGTGGTATTACATTGACACACAATGTGAGAACACAGCTTGAAATACAAAAATACAGTTGTGATCCAGGAAATGGCACCAAATTAGAACAGTTTTATTATTTAACATACCAATGTATATACATTATCCTCCCAAAGAAGAAACAATTTGATTCCAAAGTTTAAAATATAGCTTCCAAAATGAATCCTTATTATGAATTTGGGGAAAAAGAAAACGTCCTGCAAATTAGTATAAACAACTTTGCTCCTTGACTAAAATATGGGCCATGTACCAATCACCTCTTTCCTACAACAAAATGTGTATTATAAATAAAACTTCCAGAGAAGATCCGGGATGTTCATTGCACATCGTACAGAATGCTGGCCACGATCTGAAAGGCCGTCAGCCCTTAACTGTATGAGCTGTTCAAAATACTTACTCAGACTAGGATGAAAACAACACTGCAAATATTCACTATGTAGGATCATACACAAGGTTTACCAGAAACAGGAAAATATAATCTTACAGGACTACTTCTGCTACTTTTTCTACGGTAAGAATGACTCTGTTTTCTACTGTTAAAAGCAATGATAAGAGCCAAACAAAAGTCCTACTGAAATGTCAGTTTTCTCTTTTCAAACAGAAACCACCTGTAGAGGCATTTCACTTGGTCATCGATTTCTACTTCTAGGGCCAGCCCTTCTTGAAGTGTAGTGGTTGAGACTGTGCTACGGGATTTGGAATAATGGTGTCTCCACTGGCAATAGTTACACTGTTTTGGTTTCAACGTCTTTGACCTTTCCTAGCCCTAGTCAGGACAGCACCAGCCAGAATGCCATGGCCTAAGAAACACAAAACCTTCCTAGTCCGTTTTTATGCCACCCAGCACCGTGCCCAGCCAGGGGGTGGCACTCAATAAATATTTGATGCATGAATACAATTACTTTTTGGGACCATTTCCTCTACTTAGAAATAGAAATGACTGATGAGTAATATGCTGATTGCGGGTACACAGATCTAACATGATGCTAAACAAAGAACACGTATGACATGGCACAGACACTGTTAGCTTCCATATTCCTGTGTATTTTAATAAGGGTTAAAACTATTCCAATAATAAAAATTGATTAGTCAAATATATTTTTATTTTGCCAAGGATCTCTAACAGTATTAGCCTTTGGCAACTCCCAAACATACAATGAACCCCAAACAAAACAAAACAAAACAAAATTGCACTATTACAACGAAACAAGTCCGTGAAAGCAGAGAGGAGGAGCCGGTTAAGGAACGGCAACTTCCAGGAGGCGGTTGTTTTTTCGTTTGCATGTTGGGACACTCCCGTTTTTCTGGTTGCCCTGAATGAACTTCACACATACTTTATCCTGTCTGAACTGCACCAGGAACCTAGAAGAAGAGAACAGGACAAATTAAAGTACACACGACAGCGGATGACGACACGAACACAAGCTTCTGTTTCTTCATGGATGTTGACCTTGACGAGCATTCCCGCATTCCCTCGGCACTTCCCGCTGTCACCACCACTTAGATCCAAGGAAACTGAAGTTTATTACCTCACCATGTTCCAGCAAAGTGAGAAGCGCTAAGAGGAATTATTTCCACGCTGCGAATGGAAAGCCCAGCGTGCGGTTCTCCTACTTTCCTCCATTTTTACAGAGCAAACATAGAAACGGGGGACGAGTCCTATTCAATTTCACAAAATGAAAGGAAAAGGGGTCTAGAGACCCTCCAGAGACCATGGCTTCCAAACACTGGTTAGTCACCTATTTCCTAAACTGGTTTTGTGTATCTACATACTGTGCTAATAGTCGTTTCTATCGTAAGTAAATATATTTCAAAAAGCAGTGACCTATGGAATGATACCATAACAACATCACAAGTTTGATCTGCCCTTATATTCTTCTAATATCCACCAAATGGATATTAAGAATATGTATATAAACTACAGAGTTTACAAAATCTATCGGTGTACACACAAAGCCACCTCTTACCGGTAACTACCAGGAGTTTATGTGGCCCACCGTGGGAAACCACAGTCTAGTCCCGATCTTTCCTCTCACAGACCACCAGGGATCAAGTGCTTGTCCACAAGATTATTTCTCACACCCTCCTGCCACAAGCATACCACCTTCCTCCGGGGCTGGGTGCTGCGGAGGACCCCCAGATGTATCCCGTGAGGTCCCTGCCCACAAGGACGGCATCCCTGAGGAGGCAGGAGAGTGGCATGGCTGGTCTAGAACCCAGGCGCTCTCACCTCAAAGCCAGTGCTGTTCTCCCCACGGTAAGAGTTAGGACAATGTTACCACTTTCCAGTATGCTTCTCAGGGAAGTTTTCTGAGCTGCTGGCACACAGCTGAGTCATTCCACCAACCACACAGCAGATCACATGCTCACTGGATCTACCACACGTGCAAACATCAAAACAGCTATGTTCTGTGCACACTAGTCTCAGTGTCAAGGTCTACAGAGCCTGTGCTTTGCAGACTTTGATCTAATGGAGTGAAATGTGACACATAAACTCCTGATTTATCACTTGGCTTAACAGGATGGTCCGTCCAAGCTTCTAAATGGGCTGTTTCTTTTCAACGTGAAAGCACTGAAGAAAAGAGCTGTAGTTCCAAAATTGCATCACTGATACATAAGCTTACATCTACGTCCTCAAAGAAGGAAAGCACTTTCCAAGTCTAATGCCAATACACGCACTTAAAAAAATCAGATATGGGGGCACCTGGGTGGCTCAGTGGGTTAAAGCCTCTGCCTTCAGCTCAGGTCATGATCTCAGGGTCCTGGGATCGAGCCCCGCATCGGGCTCTCTGCTCAGCGGGGAGCCTGCTTCCCTCTCCCCCTCTGCCTGCATCTCTGCCTACTTGTGATCTCTGTTAAATAAATAAAAATAAAATCTTAAAAAAAAATAAGATACTTGGAAATTTTAATTTTCAAAGACCACTTTTAGTATAATAAAAGTACAGGGAGTTCCTGTCCCCATAACTTTGGCATTGGCTGTCTTCATGTTCATGATTCACACGTGTGATTTGCTCCAGAATTGACGACAGCGAAGACGTCCGAGGTATTTGCACGCACTGCACTATTCCTAGTAAGACACGTGTGTTAATGCGACTTTGAAATAAACCTGCGGGGCAAGTGCTGTTATTTACTTCTACTTTCGAGAAGAATCATTCTCCAGAGAACAATCTTGTTAAATGCATCTTTCCACTGCATCAACGCCAGTCAGAACTTCACAGCAGAAAGAATGAGATGATTTGTTTGACTTGAAATGTTCACAAAACAACTGTCTACATTGAAATGATACATCATGTGTGTACGCATGTACATATACATACATCATGTGTTTAAAATACCTAACAGAACAAATTCATTTTGTTTTTTTCCAACACGTTCAGGACTTCATTTTCAGAAATTTTTTTAGAAATAGTACACATTTTATTTAACATCATCCTTAAAATGCAATGTACTTACGGACTAAAAAGTCTGGGATTTGAAGGGTTGGGAATTACAAAGCAGGTTAAAACCGCCCTAAGGAGTAAACAGAACTGTGACTCTCCTCCTGGAAATCGATATCCAGTTTCTCCAGAATGACTATGGAGACTGGGTTTATTAAAATAATTACTTCCTACTTCCGAGATCCTTGCTGAGGAAGGTTCAGTCACTGAACTGCGCTCCATTTATAATACTGAACTGTAGAGCCAGCAGTGAAATAGATTAAAGCCATTTCGGGTGAGAAAAATACATCATGAGCACCCCTGCCACTGACTTTGTCAAATTTTGTCTAAATTTAACAGGGTCTCCCAGGAAGTCTATAATCCCTGCCTAAGAGCTGTAGAGGTTATGAATCAGGCCTCCCCGGGCCCTTGTTCTGCCCGGGAGCTCCCCATGTTGCAGGGGTGCAGGGTCCCATCAGCTACTTCATTTCTATGAACCAACCACCAGTTAGGAACTGGAGAAAGCAAGCTGTTACAGACCCGTTTACGGCGCTCCTAGACATTCTGCTTTCTTCACGTGACCACCCTTGTCAACTTGGTACCCAAGGATGTTTACTGCAAGGTGACACAATTCGGAACGTCATACCACTGTCCTCCCTACCCCGTGACAAGGCAGGCTCTGTGCCACCCATGAGCGAGCTCTCCCACAGGCAGAGCCTCAGCCACACACCGTGAGACCCGCGGGAGGGCTCTGTGGTTGACCACGTACGAGGGCCACAGCTCGCACTCTCCCTCCCACCCAGCCCCTCCAGAGGGTCATGACGTATGACAGGACGGCGCATCTGGGAAAAGCTGAAGTAAGGAAGGATTATAAACGTCCACCGAGCACTTTCCTCAAGGCAGAGACAGTGTCCTTAGAACACCAGCTCGAGAAATGCTGAACAGTAGCAATCCTTCGTGCCTGCATGTTCACGCGACTTTCTCTGCCAAGACAGCCTCGTTAACGCGGCGAGCCGGGGAGGAGGCTGCTGCATCCACGTGCCAAGGAGCTCCTGCCTCTGGAACACGGAGGACCTTCCCGGGGTCGGTGGGAACCGTCAGTTCCCCCGACACGGAAGCCTGCCTCCCGAGCTCAGACGCATTTCAGCTAAAGGGAGTTTCAAGTTCTAACAGGCCCTGACAGCTTAAAACCTTAACTGACTGGAGCCCAACTGACCACTATATATTTTTTCCTAAGATTCTTTGTTTAATGAGAAAGGACCCAACGACAAGAAGAGTTATTTAGTCCAAACTTCAATTTCCAATGTAGAGGATACATAAAGGTCCATCTTCCACCAACCTGAAGTCGGTTTTAACGTACAGTGAGAACAGAGGGCTCTGGTGTTGTGAATCCCCAAGCACCAAGAAGACTTAGTTTGGCTTACACAGGGATAAGAATGGGTCTGAATTTGCTTTAGAAAGACTTCTAGAAAGAAGTGAAATAGAATACGCTGGTAAAACCTTAATGAGAAAATCAAGTCATTCTTGAGCAATCCAGTTACGTAAAATTCTTACTCTATCCACGCTAAGTATGTAAGCAGGTAGTAAACAGTCTGTTGAAAAGCAAAGTAACCCATCAGGTATCAGCGTAGTGACTCAAATTCATTCAAGTGATATCAGATCAATAAATTTAGTAAGTGTGTGGGGGTGCTCCAACCTGCATGTAAACGATCACTACCTATAATTAGAGTCCTACCGTGAAGGGGAAAAAAAGCAAAATTTCAAATTTATAGTCAACATGGGAAGCTTATTCTATAACTCTACTTCTCTAGTATGAAAAAAAGGCATCACAAATGCAGTATCGAAATCAATATTGAAACTTCAGAGATCTCCTCTTTCCTCCGTGTCATCTATTGCAGTAAATGGTACCACCATTTGGGCTCAGGCCCCAAATCTAACATCTAATCTGTTAATAAGCCCTCTTGTTTCCTCCAAATAACATTTGGAATCTGACTACTTCTCACTGCCTCCCACTCACACCCTAGCCCAAGCCACGTCATCCTAGACAGCTCCGAAAAGCTCCGAACTTTTTTCTGCTTCCACTCTTGCCTCCCTAGAGCTATTTTCCACACCGCAGCCAAAGCAATCTTTGAAAAATCACAAATCGGATCATGCCATCCCCTTGCTTAAAGCTCGCAATGGCGTCCCATCACCCACAGTAAGTCTCAACGCCCGACCTCAGCTCCCCAGCTCTACGTGGCCCGGTCTCTGCCGGTCTGTCACTTTCGCTCCCATCTCAGGGCGTTTGCACCTGCTGCCCCCTGTCCTGGATGGCACGTCCCAGGTTATTGCCCGGCTTGCTCCCTTGATTCCAGTCTCGAGTCCAATGTCACCGCCTCAACAAGGCTCCCTGACCTCCCTGTCAAATAGAGGACCCTCTGGCCCTCACCCTACTCGCTTCCCTCCACAAGCCCTGTCACGAGTCAAAGCTGCATCACCCATTTCTTATTTTTGCGTATTTGTCTCTTCCACAGGATGTCAGGGACATGAAAGTGAGCACTTGACCCGCACCTCCACTGCCCATCCACCACCTAGAACCAGCACCAGACACACACTGGCTACTGGGAGGCAGGGCTGTACGCGTGGAGGAGACCGGAGCGCTCGACGAAAGCAGTGGAGCTAAGAGGGAAACGGCACAGTCACCCGAGGAAGCACATACTCATCCGAAATCTCGATATTGAGCTTCTGTTTGGTTTGGCTGAGGGTCGTCCGGTACAGCTTGGTGGCCATTTCAATCAGGTGATCGCTGCTGAAGAGAAAGTCTCCTTTACTAGCGGCCTCCGAGCCCTGCAAGGACAAAGCAGGAGGCAGACTGTCACAATTAGAGACAGCGCCGGAGGTAAGGCTTGCCGGCGGGGCTGTACAAGTGTTTGGTCTCTCGGAAGCATCAGCTATTGGAGTTCACGCTTCCAAATACACCACAACAACCAACGCGGCATTTCTTCCAACCTGCCCGGAGCACTTGCAGAAAGGTTACCTAACCTTGTGCTGCCCAAAGCTGGTAGAGGCCCGGAGGCCCGGAGGCCCGGAGGCCCCATCAGCATCACCTGGGAGCTTGTTAGAAAGCAGGGCCTCGGGCCCCGCCGCAGGCCGGCCACACAGGAACCACGACAGGATCCCGGAGGGTCTGTTTGCAGTCAGGCTTGAGAAGCGCTGACCTAACTTGTAACTCATTCTGAAAGAGCTGTTGTAAGAATTCCTCAGTGATTTGGCTAAAAGAAAATAAGAACAGCAGGAACACTCCCAACAAATAGGCGAGGGCAGCGGCTCTTCAGCCGGGCAAGCCCGGGAGCTGGCAGAAAGGAAGGGTGTGCCCCACTCCAAGAAACTGAGGCGGTGGGACTGCAGGGGGAGGGGCGGGTCGGCCTGGGCTTCGGCATTACAAAGTGTACCCGAGGTTCAGAATCACTGTCTTAGGGCTGGATATGCTCCTTTTAAGTTACGATCCGCAAGCGGGGCAACAGGTTGAACTGACTGTATGGGATTTTCCTAAGTGTAGAAGCCACGAGACAGGCTCCACCAACTAGACACACGGCTCCGAATATGATTCACATTTGCTGGCCCCTGCTTATTCAGGGACTATTTACTGTAGCACAGGCACTGCACACCGTGTCTCATTTAATCCTCACAACAACATTATGCAGTTATACTATTATTCTCTCCATTTTAAAGAAGGGAAGAATGAGGTAGGCCCATGAAGTTAAATGACTTAGCCAAGGTCACTGTAAACGTAGTGAGACAAACTCCAAAGCCTGCATTCTTAGCTACACCGTTCGAATCAGGAGGTCCTGGCTAAGCCAAAAAAGCACAGAAACGTTAAAAAAATCCTGAGGTCAAAATTACTAGGCAGTTGTTTTATTGTGGTTACATTCTTTAATAAAAAACTCACAAATTAAAGATGAACAAAGGAACATTTACGGAGTTGATATATAGATAAAAAACAGGAGAAAGTACAAAACACCCTGATATTTCCAAGCACTATTTTCAAACAAGTGCACGTCACAATGAGTGCAAACCCAAGCTGTTCAGTGAAATTAGAATTGACGAACAAGTCAATAAATGTGATTTTATCATTCGACTTCAGTTCATTAATCTTAATTACTGAAAAACCAAGCCTCAGATATTACATGGGAATGAATACAGACAAAATCTGCAAATCATTAAGAAGTTTATACATTACAAACTTCACGTAATAACATTCTTCAGATGTGGAAAAATTTAATCCAGTGGCTCAGGGACTGGGCAAATGCAGAGACCTTTCAGTCCAATCAACAGGTGAACCTTTACCTCTTTGAGGTGGACGGCAAAGAAGCCATCGTTTTGGGAGCTCATGGACACTTTGGTCACATCCACCAAGGGAACCTCGGACTTGATCTGCCCCGACTTCTGATCGGCAAGAAGGAGGTTGTTACTTGTTAAGAGGAAAATCCGGGATGTGCTCTAAAACAGAACAAAACAAAACAAATAAGGATCCAAAACACCCCAAGTGGCCCATGAGTTTAAAGCGTTTGTTATTTGTGGAAGAGCCCGTCTGCTTCTGTATCTCCCAGCACACAAACCCAGGTGAACTGAGAACACGCTAAGAACAGAGACACTAGATCAAAGTCATATAAGTTTCAGAGACCAAGCAAAATCCCACCTAAATCTAAAGGTAAGGGGAACGAGCTCCCTTTACAGGAACTCTGCTGAGAATACAAAAGCGAAGCCGACTGATCAGAAAGCAGAAGATGGCTGCCCCAACTGAGGAGGGTTTCTTACAGGCCCCCAGGGTGAGCATTTTTACCTTCCCATTGGCACGGTTAATTTTGTTCACAACTTCAGCGATGATAATCTTTTCTTCAATGGCATCCTTGAGTTTCTTATACTTGGGATTCTTGTTGATTTCCAGGTAAGCTCCCTGGAATGGCTGCCCAACACTACAGGAGACAAATTCCCTCACATTAGAAACGCTTCCTGATGAAGGCACTACTGGACAAAGGTAACACCGTGACAGCTGATTCTGAAGCACGTAACTTCATCGAAGTTAATTTTATCCATTTTATATGTCACTGATATGTAAGTTGGAAATGAAACCTGAAACCTATTTCAAATATACTTTTTATGGGATCATGGCATTTTACAGGTAGGACTTTGATAAAAATCTTATCGTATGGAAAAATCGCAAGAAAGAGAGTCAAGACTCTCGTGCGGTGTCATGCGAAGGGAAGGGAGTTCCTTCTAATGTGCTGATGGAAAGTGAACAGCTGCCCACAAAGGACTTTTAGTGCCTTTAACAATATGTGGCAATGGAAAAAAGAGCACAGATCGTTACCATCACCTGTTTTAAAGAGAAATTTCATTTTTTTGGAGAGAATAAGAAAACCAAGAGGCCGTCTGGGGGAGCACAGACCCAGAGCGAGCACTGTACAAGAGCACTACAGAGCACTACACTGCCACGTAAGTCTGGCCCTCCACAGGCAGTGTCTGAAAGAAGAATCAGGCCTCTCCGCCAAGGACACGGCCCTGAACGGACAAGGTGACCACTGGGAGCCAGAGCGCTTTTCCTTCAAACCCCCTCTTGCAAGTGGCAGAGTTGTGCACTCAGATGCCCATTTCCCTAAAGGCATGCGTGGTGACACTTTCAGGGAAACCTCTTCCAAGACAGCCCAATCCCCGCAAAAAAAAAAACAAAACCCCACACAGAAAACAACCACCTAAAAAAACAACTGTGGCTTCATCTTGAGCTACAAAGCTCTGTCAATTTGCAGATGCGACTTGAAAAGCCTGTGCTGTGGGTGGAGGAGGGTCGGGGAAGAAAAACCCACGTAGGCGGTCGGTGCTTCTGGGCTCCCAGCATATTAAAAGGCCGACACCCGCCGTAAGGGCTGCGGCTCCGCGCACTGGTGGGAGGGGAAATTAGTCCACCCCTCCGACCGCTGCCGGCTGAGCGCGCCACCGTCCCTGAAAATGGGTAAAACTAGCCCAAAAGGACTTGGCTTGACATTAATAGATTTTTCCTGTTGTTCACATTCAAACATGTTTTCAATCATAAAAAGTGCTAAGAGCCTTTGAATGTTTCTTCACAGATGTATTTTTCTCTTTCCAGTTTCTGAAGAGTCATCAACAGGGAATGTTAATTAAGACAATTACTCTACAATTTAAAAATCTATCAAGAAAGTTAAATGGACTGGTTGCTGGAGAGAGTCTATAGGACATTTTCGTGTTTGAATGTGCTTTACAGAGCAGACACGCTGAACAACTCTGGATTTAGATACTACGTTCGACTTAGAGGGAGTGGAAACCATCACAAGCCGCCAAATCAGCTGACCCAGCAAGTTGGGTCATTTAAAATATTTAAACCACATGAGCCTGGCAACAATGTTTACTTCAGCTTTCAAAAGGAAGAGCCTTCCATTGTGCATAAAGACACGGAGAATATAAACACAGCATATAAAGACATGGAGAATATAAACACAGCATATTGTAATAATTGGGAATATACTTAGCAGATAATGATTTTTCATCTCTAGGCCATCCTTTGGGAGAAGCTAAAAGTTGTTAGAGATTTGGCTTGAAACTGTCCAATCTAACTTTTTTTAGAAACATCAGATGAAAAAGGGATAGGAATTCTGGAGAAGAAATGATGAACTTGGGAGATGTACGGATATTCAAGGAAGCAGTCTTTACCGACGACTTCACTGCGCAAACTTCTCAACAGGCGTTCCTGCTTTTACTGAGCACTCGGTTCACAATAAAGGAAGGGATCTGACTGCACAGGCCACTACCATCATGCCCAAGGACTTAGCAAAGACTATCTCAGACCAGGGCTCTGGCAATACTCAGGAAGGGACAGTTCACTCTTCATTACTGTGCAAACGAGCCCCACCCAGCTCGTTCACTGGAATGGGGTCCCAGAGGACTGCCAAGAGAAATTGATCAGGCGGGGTCTGAAAATGATAGAAAACTAAAAGGAATTAACAATGTAAATTTATCTTAATAGCCTACACAATTTGTATTTTAAAGGACAACTTCTAATTATTTAGTGAGGTGTTCAGGCTAAAGCCGACGAAGTAAACCAACAAATGCAATCTCACTTCAGCTACGTTTGCCGTGAGAGCGAGCCACGGTGCAAATGCGCTTCAGTGTATTCATGTCCAGCCGATCATAAAATAATTCATAAAATTAAAAAAACCTCTCATCTATTACTAAAATCAAACTCTGCTAGAAACAGCCTACAAATATATTTGAATTATTTTTAAAATGCTGACTTTTATGGGTAAAGCAAAAAGCCATAATACCTAGATGGGTATAAAGCCTTCTTGTCTTTGAAGAGTTCACTGGCTTCTAGTTTTTCTTCGTAAATAAGTTTCTGCTGGTCTGTGAATTGGTCCCTGTATTTTTTACACTGTGAGAAATGAAAAGGGGGGAAAAAGATAATCACTTATAGAAATAAATCTCTACTCAGTCTTAGATACACTAAGTCCACTCAACAGCATCAAGAACAAGACGAAATGTGACAAATGTGTACGAATGCCCATTTAAAAAACCAAGAGCATTTTTCCTTTCTGGATTTTAGAAGGTCAATCTTGGAAAATGTCTTAAAAACTGTTGTTTGTACTGTGGGACTCGGTATGTTTCTTCCAAACACACAAGGGCCTTGCTGCACAGGTCCTGCTGGGAGAACTGGTCCTCCCACTGCGACGTCCACGCCCCTAATCCTTCAGTCCTCAGGCTGTCACACTCTTTCACAGACTCACAGTATGAACGACACTGTACATCACAACTCACTGCACACATTTACACACACACACACACACACGGACAGCGGATTTAAAAGCTTCCCAAGATAAGACTTTCAGCATGTCCTGTACCCCATTATTTTCTATCCTACTGCATTTCAGTTTAAAAACCTGGCCAGTAATCCATGAAATTGATGTCATGACTCACAAATATGCTACAACCATTGGTTGGAAAAATCCTTCTCCGAATCCCCCATTATCTTCCTACAGGGTGGACATGGGACCCGAGAAATCTCCCCTCCACCTGGATCCTGAGTTAGCACTGGAGGGACACAGGGGTGGCTAGAGGGGCAGGGCAAGGTTTTTTGGACGAACTCAAAGAAATCCAGTTACAAATGTAGTTGAGAACCAATAACATGATCCTATAAAGGAACGCCAGCATTGCTGCCCACCGTCTCAGGAATGAACACATCACTCTCATTCCCCGCCCTCAATGCCAGGGAGGTATAGGCAAGATTCAGGGGCTGGGAGAGAGCAGGGAGCAGAAGCAGAGCAGACCCCTGGCACTATAGGCTCCCCACCATTATTTCTGAAAACGGTTCCACCGTCAGACTCAAAAGGGGAGATGAGCACAGAGACATTGGTGAATCGCACCAAACGACTCACTAAGTGAGGGGATGGAAGCGAGAATCTAGTTCCACATGTTGAGCTATACTAGTACACTAGTACTAGTATAGTACAATAGTACACTAATCGTGATAACGTCCCTCTGCATAGGTCATTCTGGTAAGGGTCAGGCCTACGGTGGCCAGCAGGAAAGAGCTTGCTGGAAGATACATCCATCAATCATTCACTTTCTAAATAGCAGTCCTTCAATCAACGATTACATCATATCTAGTACTCGTACATGTTTAGCATTCAATATATGAACTGACTGAATTATTACAATAAAGTCAACATCTACACAAGTATCCTGTGTACTCACGCTGGGCAACACCTAAATACAATGTGATGTTTTCATCAAATTAAGGAAGCTAAAATATTAGGCACTACCAAATAGATTTTCAACTTTCCTTTAATTCAGGTCAAGCGAAACCTGAACTTCTTGAATGTGTCGTGAGGCACTCTGAAGCCTTTTCCAGTGCATCACCAGGTGTGCACGTCCTCATGTGTACGTGTGTACATGTGTACATGTGCAACAGAGCTCAGACAGTGAACTCCTAGAACCTGCAGGAATTCACTACCTTGTGCGAAAATGTTCGGACTTTATTGTCTCTACCTCTGGCAGTATTCTTTCAGGTTAACATGAAAAACAGAAACAAATCGAAACAAAACAAAAGCCTGAACTCCTTGAAAGCAGCGGGAATGTGGAATGAAGCCACGCACTCTCCCTTCCAGCCAGGGATGCGAGGAGACATTCCCGGGAACCGCCGGCCGCTCTCGAATTCTCATGAAAAGCGACGTACATAGTGCATGATGCAAAAGTACCAAAGCCCTCAGGTACAGCTCCTCGAGGCTAGAGGAAGAATAGCTTAAAATTTGCTTTTACCTAACACTTCTCAAACACTCAAAATATGATAAGGAGTCTCTGGAAAAAAAAAACCTAACAAGGCTTTTTTTTTTTTTTTACCCTCCACAAGTGGAAAATCCTTTTAAGCTCCTTGTGAGTAGAATCCAAGAATAGGTAAGGTCTTGGCGGCCAGTTCTTGTCTATTGGAGATAAGGAAGGCATCTTATTTTTCATCTCCAAGAAGTATTTTTGCACCTATGGTGGGTTTGAGGAAAAAAAAAATGCTAGATGAGTAAAATATGCCTGAAAAGACACTGTTTTACATAAACTGGGATCAAACAGACCAGTCTGTAGTGGAATTTAGCATGTTTTAGTTGATAAAATGTTGTAACTCCTCTGGAAAATCTCTTTTTTACTGTCTTCGCTGGGAAAATCAAAGCTCCAAGGTGGTTAGGAGAAAAGAAGAATGCTAACAGTAATACTAACTTTAACATTAACATGAATACTTAAGCCAACTAACACTAGAAAGCACCAGCCACGAGTGGCTGCTATTTAAATCACAAGTAATTAAAACTCCAGTTCATCCGTCATGTTCGTTACATTTCACGTTAGCCACACATGGCTAGAGTCCCCTGTCTGGTACCACGAGGACAGAGAACATCTTCATCACTGCAGAAAGTTCTACTGGGCAGCACACTGCTCTAGACTACCGGAGATGGGCCAGGCGCTGTCCGAGCTTTCATTTTACATTTACGTTACATTTCATTTCGCTCCATTCTACTGATGACAAAAGGAGGCTCACAGAAGTCATGCGCTCACGTCCCAGACCTGTATGTGGCAGAGCGAGCTGGCTCCAGGTCTGCACTCTCGGGAATGCTGGAACCCGCCCGGGCTGCCAGAGCTGAACCCTCGGAGACAGAGGGGAACGCTGGCACAGCCTGGCTCTCCTCCACCCTCCGCCCCCGCCTCGTCTGCCACCCCCGGCCTGCAGCAGCTCCCGGCGCCTCAGCAGGACAAGATGCTGGCATTCCCCTCAAACCCCTATGTTGAAATCCTCACCCTCAACGGGACAGTAAGAGGAAATGGGACCTCGGGGAGGAAATCAGGTTATAAAGTCACAAGGGGTGGTGCTCCCGGGATTTAGTGCCCTTTTCAAGCAGACCCGGGAAAGTGCTTGCTTCTCTTGGTCTCCTCCAGTGAGGTAACCAGGAAAAGGCCCTCACCAGAACCAGACCGTGCTGGCACTCTGACCCTGGGCTGCCCAGTCTCCACAACTGTGAGAAATAAGTGTTTACTGTTTAAGTTCCCCGATCTGTGGTATTTTCATTACAGTAGCTAGAACTGAGACCCCTGACTTGCTTGGGTTCACCTTCCCCAGACTATGTTCTGTCAGAGAAGAAGAACATGAAAACAGAATGGCAGAGGGGGAGGGAGAGGGACAAGCAGACTCCCCGCTGAGCAGAGAGCCCAATGAAGGGTCTCGATTCCATAACTCTTAAGACCATGACCTGAGCTGAAGTCAGATGCTGAACAATTTATTAATTATTTTATTGATCAGATGTGGGCCACTGATAACTTTCTGACACAATTCTACCTGAATTTGGGAGGGAAATGATAAAAAAGTCACAATCTCTCAGTGTCACACACAGCGAGGATTTAATTGTTAGCAAACAAGTCACTTATTCCTGAGGTGATGCTATTAACTAATTAATCCAATAATGCTAATTAGCTAATAGAAAGTGTAAACTTACAATTCTCTGAAGCGTAAATTCATAAATTTTCTTTCCAGCATTGGCTCTGAAGAATTTCCTGTACTCCCTGCGCACCTTTAGAAAGAAGCAGTGAAATACAGAGGTTAATGCCCATACAAAGACGTACCTCTATTAAAAATGAAAACAGGCAGAAGGAGTAAAATCTCTACGTGATTTTCTGGATATAGTCAAATAACTGAAACACACTGAGACAGTGGATTTTAAATCAGAGAAAAAGAAATTAAGAGATTCTAAGTGATAATACCAGAATGTTTTGATGTTTTAAATTCTCTCATCTAGTTTTTAAAGAGCCTGATGATTTGACAAGAAATGCTCTACAAGCTGCAAACTCATCACAAATCAAAATACATTTCATAAAAAAAATTATCTAAGGTCATTTTCACTGCAGATTGCTCTTAAAAGGTAAAACAATGCCTGAAGAACTCTACTGCAGTTTCCAAAAGCTCTGCTTAGTCCTGTCTTCCGTATTGCACACTGAGAATTAAATGTGCCAAAAATAAAAATTTGAAAAACGGCTTATGAACCCATTATCTTCCACTTAATTGCATTAATTTTTCTCTAATCTCTGCTCCTGCCCAAGTTTCCACTAAGCACTGTCACAGCATACGGCACATCAGATGACGGTTTAAGTTTCCCTATTTGCTCCTTGCTACGCTGTCGTATTCACTTGGCTTACTAACGTCCAACGAATAAAATAACTAGGTGAGGTGTTTACCAAATAAATGAGTGATATAGTTAAGTCTTGAAACTAGAGGAAAATATTTAAAATATTTATTACTATCCAGCTGTAAATGAGAACATTAGATTTTGGCAAAACATTAGCCTATTTGAGTAATTCAGACATTATGTACCTTTGGCTTTTGTCTTTCATTTTCTGGGTTTAATTGCACATGTTCAAAATATTTCTACATTAGGGGCTATAACCTAGCCACCTACTAACCAAATTCAGTTTGTAGAGAAATGTTTTATATGCTAATTTTTAAATTAAGAACGTGACACAGGAATTCAGACTGCAAAATTTCCTAAGCTCTAGCAACAGTGAGCCCGTTCCTACATAACAAGGCCTACATGGACCACAGGAGCTGTCGCTGCCTTTACGAGACAGGCCTGCTCCAAACTGCTCGAGGCCCCATCATTCCACATCCAGGTGGATACCTGTCCTCTGCGGCTTCCCTCACCTCCACGGCCTCCCTAGAACTTCGGGGCAGGTGAGCGCCAGACCCGTTCTCTACACTTGTGGATCACTAAGGTCTAACATGTTTCTGATCACCATGTAGGCAGTTCTTCTTTTGTTCTGACTCCAGGTTACTGGTTATCCAGTTTTTCTTTCAGCCAGGGAGCTGCTAGATTCAGAACCGTTTCACATCTCAGACTAATGAAGTTAGAAGGGACAAGGAGAAGAAAACTGAAAGCTATTAACTGGCTCCAGAAATTTTAATAGCGTAGGAAAGCAGAGCAGTTAGAGAGAGATTCCATGTGAACACATCCACAGAGATATGGTGGAAGTCCTACAACGTTTAGCTGAATGTCAGTGTAAATGAGTTCACTGTAAACATGCTTTCTGATATTCACAGGAATGTTTCTCCTGAAGTATTCTCTGGAATCATGGCTATATACAGAGAAAGGCCTGGTGACGCCGTGCCGGCATACGGAGTCGGTTCCCCTCGTGGGCTCTGGCAGGCCGGAAAGGATCCACTGAGCTGTATCGATTCCACAGGAACTTAACGACTTAAAAACAAAACTACTACTCTTATCAACATCATTCTTTAAAAAAAAAAAAAAACACAAAATGATTATATTCTTGGACTTGAAAGAAGTTCCATCTTATTTCATAACAACGGTAACATATTAAAATAGTTCTGTTTTATGGGAAACTGGTGGAAAAAAAGAGTTACCTCTAGAGGAAGCCCAGTTACCTCCAACTCAAACCTATAATTCACCTACACACTGAATCTGATGTACAGGTTGCTAACAGAGACCCCTAATATAAAAGTATTTCTGAAGCTGCTGTGTGCAATTAGTTAAACCCAGAAAACTAAAGATGAGTGTGGTGTTGCTGGTAGAAATCATTACACAGAATAAAAATCCTGACTCAATGTTTTGTTCCTTCTTTTTATGAAAATCAGAATGCAAATTAGAACAAATGAATAAAACGGGAAATAAGATCCTTTAAAAAAAGTAGTTAGAACTTGTTCACAATTCTTGAAATAGAACACCTTACATTCTTCTTAATTACTTTAAAAATTATTTGATGAGTATTCGGTATCATCAGAAAGATTAATTTACGAAGAGTTTATAGGCTCAACTTCTAGGGGAAAACGCAGATTATTCAAAAGCAGAATGTACAGATCCTGCTAATGCTGTTTAGATTTGGAGCCAATGGTTTCCTGGACGGCATTTCCATCTGAGAAGATGAATTGTTTTATTATTACAGAAAAAATAATAAAGAGGAATAGTGTCAAAAAGGGGCCTAATTATCCCCCAAGACAACAGGGATGGCGCCCCATGGCAATGAGTTACTGAATACAAGGAAGATACAATCTTTATGTACACTGCCTCAGAGCTGCTCTGAGTTTTCTGGGGCTCGGGTTGTATTTACTCAGGGTTTTCTGGGGCTCGGTTGTATTTACTTACATGCACTCTCTGAAATGAACCCTGCCCTTAATTAAATGGCATTCGAACCTGAAGTTCTCTTTAACCTGAATGACCCACTGCCAGTCTTATTTGTCTGAATCCATACTTCTATGCAGAATCCTTTGGGTTCTACCCTGAACGATGAGAACTGCAGTCGCTTTGCAGAAAGCTCTGCGCCAGGAGCCGTCACTGGAGCAGAACAGGCGGACAGGGGCCAACAGAGCCTGAGATCCCCCAGATGGCCACTGCAGGCCGTGGGTCAGCTTTCAGCTCCACTACTGTAACTGTGTCTCTTGCATTAAAAACAAAACAAAACAAAAGAACAAACTTCATCCTCATAAAGAGAACATTAAACAGAACTTGGATAACAAAGTGTCTTCTTAGATAAAATACGCTACAGGGCTAATTATGACTTTAAACCGATTGTTTAAAGAAATAAGCCACAATAAAATCAGCAAATATTAGTGCACAGGTTTGTTCTCAAAAAGAAACGCAATTAGGCAAGATGACATTGTAAAAGACTGTGCAGACCGTAAGCAAGCATATCGATTGTTCTCTTGGGGTTAGTAAGTGCTAGGCTTCATGGAGTTCACCGCGGGCAGAGAGAAGGGGTGGGGAAGTACCTTCAGTCCAAGCCAGTAAGCCCAAATGACAGCGACTGCATGCTTACGCCTAGCCTCCTCCTTCAAGCGTTTCAACTCCCTTCGAGCCTAGAACGTTTTAGATGGTAAATAAAAGAGAGAGCCCAATGCAGACAGCACAAATGACCAGAAAAAGACACCCCACCCAACAGAAGAGCCAATTTATGAATGAGGATTTCAGAATAATAGAGGAATTGGGCATAATCATTTAAACCCAAAGAACCAGCACAAGGCCAGTGTAGTCCTTTGACTTTTTAGTGCACGGAGTCTCTGTCCCAGAGGAAGGCGATCTATGTGGTACCCAAGGTTAGCTCACTTCTGCCTCCTACTTCCATTTTTCCCCTTCCTCCTTCCCTGTTCTCTCTCTTCTTCTCCCACTTCCCTTCCTCTCTTTCCCTTCTCCAAGCCTTCAAACTGTGAGTGGCAGCTCATGCCTTCAGCAGATTTCCCTCTGCTGCCAGCGCACGGGGCTGAGGAGCTAGGAATTTCTGTGTTCATTCATTCGGATGTATAAAAAGACAGCTCTTGCGAACAACTGGTTGGAAAATGGAAGGAAGATGGGTTGTTTTCTCTGAAGTTCAAACAAAAAAATAAAACTCAAAATCCTTTCCTGTTAGAAAATCCGATGTAGCCCTGATCGAAATTCAGTGTGAGCTCGAGGCCCCAAACAGTGAAATACACGGACGATAAAAGTGAAACGACTTCTAGGTCTAAAAAATCAATCTTAGGGGAGAGTCAGACTGGGGTGTTTTACTGTAAAAGATGAAACAAGCAGTGATTTTTCATTACACGGTAGTACTGACTGGGAAATGAGCTCAGGCAGCGGGGAAAGCCCAGGGATGACTGTCGAAGCCTCCCTCTGCCTCTCCTAGGACACTTCCCTCCACTTCCTAAAGGAACTTGTCTGTTCTGCACAGATTTTTCAAGGGAAAACACAAATGAACAAGTCTGGTGAGTGCTTTGGGCAAATCAGAATCTTTATACAGGCAAACACGGACTTTTCTCATTTTTCTCATAAGATGGGCTTCTAATGCTGACAAGGTACATTTAAAAACATAGGACTCTATTGATATTTATGTTTCTAACTGGAATACACATTTTTAGCAGGGATGACCTTTGATTTTCTAAGTAACAAAAACATCTCAAAGCCTCGTCCCTTGGGGTATGTGAAATGTTCACAGAGCCCACGACTCTGCCTGGGGATTAGTGAGGGTATTTCAGGAGGCCTTTGTTTCTGAACACAAACAGCTGATGCTGAAATTCCTGGGATTCTTTGGGGGCAATTACAGCTAGCTTTGCATGAACACAGCTTTCTGTTAAATCACAAGTGATCATTCTTTCCACATACAACATTTCGCTTATAATAATCAATGGCTGCCTACGACACAATTTCATTCACGGATTAATATGTTTTAAGGCATGCAGTAAAGGCGGTCCTATTATCATCGTGTTGCGAAAGACCAACTGAAGCCCAGGCCTGAATATTCCCAACATGCTCCCCCACCCCCTACCAAACAAAAACAACTCAGGGAAACTGTCCCTGTACGTTGTGGGGTTGGAGGGAGGGAAGGGGACGAGAAAAAAACAAAACTAAACATGCATGTTACTTGAGAGTTATTCTGTGTGTGTGTGTTTTATTTTTTTTAAAGAGCAGCTACACTAGTGCCTCATTAGCAAATCATTAGTCTTGCTGGCCTAGACATGCTTAGGGACCCTTGCGGGCAGCACGGACACACCCGCATCCAGGTGTATTAGATCCGGCCCCTGGGACATGCACCAGGGCGAGCCCGTTAGCTGGAGTCGTTCGGCCCGACAGGCTAGAGATCCGACCTAGGGCGGATTCTGGGACGGAGGAACAGGATGTGCGAGTCAAGTACCTTAGATCCAAGCCAGTAAGCCCAAATCACTGCAATAGCATGTTTATTCCTAGCCTCCTCCTTCAGCCGGCTCAGTTCCCTTCGCGCCTGTGATGCATTTGGAAAGGAGTTACAGAACAGTTTAAGGCAAGAAAGGTTACTGCTGGTTCCCAAAGGGGAAGGCGGAAGAAAGACACCGGCCACCATCGGTCACCGTCACGCAGTTAACGCGAAAGCATGTGCCGCCACCCCACACCACAACATCAGAGAGACAGACAGGAGAAGGCGTGCTCAGTAGCTCAAGCCAGTGAAGCATTTCCGGCCCCCGAGAGAGGGTCCGCGGCCCTGCTCGCTCCTCCCGACCCACTGCCTTCCCGGGGCGGCGTGCGGCCCACCTGGGTGCCGTGCCAGTAGGCCGCGATGGTGGTGACCGCCTCCTCGCAGCGCTTGCGGTGCTTCAGCTCCCGCAGGATCTTCCGGGCCTAAGGGGAGGAAGCCCCGGGAAGACAGAGTTAACAACAGCAATTCCCTAGTCACTGGGAACAATACCTCAAGAGCCAGTCATCGCGTCCGTTTCTCAAGTGAAAACTCTAGAGCTGAAAGAGAGGAAGAGGAGAAACTCAGTGACCGGGCCTCCCTGGATGCGGAGAAGGCAGTAAACGAAGACGTCCTCGCGCTCGACGGCAGGGCCCCCGCTCACACCGAGACGGCGGCTCCTGCGCCTTGACGGTGACAGGAAGAAAACGTGAGCACAAGCAGCAGAACGGATCTCAGAACGGGGTCTGAGATCTCCAGTGAGCCATCAAAATCCATCCATCATTTTATTATTGCTCTGTAGACGGCAACTGTAACTTGTGTTTTTTATTCAAAAGAGATGTTCAAAATCTTGCTAAAATAATCTCACTGGTCCAAAACCCATGGCTTCTTCCTAGCAGTTGCCAGAAACGGACTTTGTGGGGGCTGGAGAGAACGTGGTTTGGAGGTGGACTCTGAAAGTCTCAAGTCTCTAGTCATGGCCCCAAGGGGTCACAGAAGAACTGGTGGGAGGAACTTCCCTTCCTCTGTGCACTTGGATTTGTATTTTGGCATTTGCTGTGGGACAACTACCAAAGTGTCCCACAGGCCTCCACAAAGATCAGCAGATGCTACGGAGTCCTGGCCCAGGGCTCTACCCTCTGAAGGGGCTCTGGGCCTGGGAACCACCTTAGAACAGGCCCTCTGGACCCAGCTCACTCCACGGAATCTCCCAACAGGAAAGTGGTCAGGACAGGCCGTGGAGTATCTTTGACCTAGAGCAGGGGTCAGTCAACTTTCTGTAGAAAGCCAGATGGTCAGTGTTTCTGGCTTCACAGGTTTTATTCTCTATCACAACTATTCAATTCTGATGTTACAGTGCTAAAGCAGCCACCCATGAGATGTAAATAAATAAGCAATGTTTTGTAACAATAAAACTTTATTTTATGAACTTTGTATTTATATTTGTATATGTATTTATACGAAATTTGTACCCCATATAATTTTTAACAAGTCATGAAATGGTTCTTTTTTTGCTATTGTTTTAAACAATGCCAATGTTTTAAAAATATAGAAGCCGTTCTTTGCACAAAAACAGGCATAGGCTTGATTTGGTCCAAGGGCTGCAGTTTGCTGACCTCTGAACCAAGCTTGCAGGAAGGACCTGGAACTAGGTGATGGGTGCACTGTGCTCCCCATTAGAATGGCCAGGGCTCAGGATGTTTTGATCATTATGGGGCAGTCCACAAGACGGTCACCAGGAAGTTACGGAAGGAGCGGGCTGGGGGTGCTGAGGTCCGGCAGGACACACAGGTGCAGAGGCAAGAGGGTGAGCGACATCCCTCCGGGCTACACTTCCCTTGCAAACAGGGGCAAGAGGATACCAAAATCATGTACAGTATTATTTCAAGGACTTCCTGCTCAGAGAACAAAGCTCTTGAAAAGAGAGCCGGTTGGAAGGACGCAGCCAAGACAGGGTCACAAGGGCCCCCGTGTCGCCCATAATATTTATTCTTTCTATCTGACTGTTTACAGGGTAGGCAGGAGACGAGGAGCTCTCCCCTGCAGGGTGACCTTGAAGACATCATCCTTTGTGAAGAACCTGAAAACCCCAAATAAACAAGGCCCACTTCTCTTAAACTTACCTTCCAACCGCGGATATAAGACTGAATTACCAAGGTAGAACTCTTGATCTGTTGATACCTCTTTTGTTGCTGTGGGATAAAGGGGAAAGATATTAGCGGCTCTATGTACATATCTGTAATACACACAACCTGCAAGGACTTGCTCACTTAGTGCAATTAACCCTTGATCTCCATGTTTCTTCTGGGAACCAATATGTAAAGAAATCCAAATATCAAATGACCCAAAATAATTACAGTTAATCCAGAGAACGCTGTAAGGATGCTACATGTAATTCAGTGATCATCACTTTAATGGAACTGTGAAAACAGAAATGTGAATCCGACCCCGCCCCTGCACTCAGGGACGTGCTGCGGACACCAGTCAGCAACGTGAAAGAGAACGTCTCCTGGGAGAGTCGAGTGAGCCCCAACCAGGTTCAGGTACAGCCACGGCTGCCTCGGGTGGAGGGGCACAGCAAACCCAACGAGCCTCCAGCAGGAAGGCCTCAGATCAAATGCTGGCATGGCAGTCTTAGTGCCTGCGGGCCCTTTTTACTTCTAGGGCTGATGCCTCAGAGAGTGGAGGCCACTGCAATCCCACTGCTAGAAACATGAGCTTTGCCTATATTTCATGCGGAATAGTCACTGGCACGTGGGCATCTGGGGCAAAATTTCACAGCTTTACGATGTACTGATGTCATCCTGTGCCTCTTTCACTTTGGAAATGGCGGAGGGGAGACATGCCCTTCAGCACTCTAGACTGTATTTGGGAAGCTCAGAGGACACAGGGTGATCTTAACACATGAGCAGCAAAGCAAGAGAATGCCAGAGAAAAAGACCTTGGACAAGTCACCACCTTCTCTGGGTCTCCATTTCCTCATCTGTCAAATGAGGAGCTGGAGAACCTCCCAGATTCCTCATGGAGGAATACTCCGTGTTGCAGAACAAACTACACCCACCATCTCTGACCATCACTTCTGACATCTACTTAGTACCTCACTGTTCTCTTCTGAAATTCCTAAATGGCTTGAAAATAACTCTATCTCACTTTAAAACTCATCTCATAAAAAAACACAAACAAACAAAAAACTCATCTCATAGACGCATTAAACAGAAAATGGATTTTAAAATAATCAACAAATGATGAAAATAGGCATGGAGAAGATGTTTGAGTTATCTGGTTGAGGAAAAATACTGAGTCTAATCACTGGCTTGGATAACATGCAGCTAACTGGTGGAGGTATTTAGCTCAAATTCTGAAGCAGATGTAATAAAATTAATATTTTCTCTGAAAGTTAGGCTATCATTTGTTTTTATTCTTCAAATCAATAGTCCTCGTAGCTCTCACCACTCTGATTTAATGATACGTTAACGTGGTGGCTCTTTTCATCGTCTGGAGATCCAATAGCTCCAGACAGGGAGGAAAGGTGCTGATGGCACCTACTCTTGGTCTGTTGCCTTGTCGGTTTCTTTTCAGCCTTCTGATGAAATGCCCCCTTCCCGAGGCCTTCCCTGACCATGCTGCCTAAATTTATATCCTAACTCCCTGCTCCTCTTTATCTCAGTAGTCTTGTTTCCTTCCTAGCACTGACTACAACCTGCAATTGTTCTGATTATTTACTTGTTTACACCCATATTGTGCCTCACTAGAGAGCAGCCCTAGGTCAGGAATGAGGCTGTTTTGCTCATGGTGCTCTCCCTCGAGCCCCACAGAGCAGGTATTGCAAAAACATTGGTAGGATTCAAGATACAGAGGAATTCACTACACTTCCAAACTTGGATTTTCTTAATGATCTCAAAATGAATGATAAAAAGGGTCCTTGAGGACTGGCGATTTCTCGATCCCCCTTTCTCTGGCAAATACAAAATAGAGCATTATGAATCTGCAGAAATGCCATTCTGGCACACAACGTGCCATTGTTATGTGCACAGAAGTGAACCCACCACAGCCCAGGGTGGTGACAACTGTCCTCTGTGCCTCTGCAGAACACAAGGAATGCATCTACCATGGTGCTGGACAGGTTCATACGACCATACCCATGCTAGTGGTCGTACCCATTCAACTAGAGGAAGCAATTTTAAAGAAACTCTCTTAAAGATCAAGCAATTTTTTTCCTTTGGCTTAATCATTTAAGTAGCTCCTTAATTCCTCAAACTTGGACATATAATGCTAAGATGTACGACACGAGACTAGGTCAGCAACACTATGTCCTGGTTATACACTGCCTCCTAGTAAGACATTTCTGTAGGAGAAAAACAGAAAACCCTAAGGGAGATCTGACAGCAAATTCCATTCGTCTTCCAACTCACTCTCTAGAGCAAATGTGTAGAATGAGAAAACATTTGGGATTAGTGTTTTTATCTCTAAAATTCATTTGTGAGAACACAGCCTTGGTTGAAGCCAGCCTTAAGGCAAACCTCCAGGCCTCCATCAAACATGTACTCTTTCAGTGAGACATCTATAATCAAGTGAGAAAGAAAATCCCCAAAAGAAATTCCACGTCCATTAAGTAAACACACTTAATTTTTGAGTCTTTCCCCTACTTAGTATGCTAGCTTTCTGAGGACTAAAGGAAACCCAACTCTCTCACCAAACCCAGAATTCTACTCAAACGTGGCATCAGTTTTCTGGAATGAAGCCATTTTCAGTGCGGCTACAATACATGGAGAACGGCCAATTATTCTAGAAGAGTGACCCTACCGTCTGAAGAGAGTTAAATGACACTGCCCCTTCCAATCTGATGAGCAATTTCAAGATTCCAGTCTCCCACGACAGGTAACTGTAGCAGTGGAAGGCAGCGTCGTGACACACTAAACCCGAGCTTTCAAGTTGTCCTGGTGCAAACCTCATCTCTGCCACTTAGTGGCTGTGTGAGCACGCGCAAGTTCCTTAACGACTCATGCCTCAGTTCCCGTGTCTTTAACAAGCCCCACAAGAGCACTTGTTCCATGAGGTTGCTGGGGAAACTGAATACGTAAATATGACACATATAGTTAAGTACATAACAAACATTTGCAAATGAGCATCATTATTACAGATTTTAAAAGGTCGGAGGCTCTTACCGCGTATCTCCTGTACCAGGCGGCTATCACGATTTGGCTTTTTCTCATTAGCAGGAAGTGTGTGCGGCATTTCCACCCCCGATAAATTTTCTGAATGAGAGTGGCCAAGTCCTCAAGACGCTGCTTCCTCAGGTCTTCTAGTTTGAATAACTAATAAGAAACGATAGATGGATGTATCAAAAGTCTACCAAAACTTCATGACATGCATGAAAGACATCCCCAGGAGGAAAAAAGTCATGATGCTAAGTTAGGCACACTGAGAAAAAAGATGAGTAATTGTCTTAATTACAGATGAAAGTAACAATAACCCTAAGAAGATGGATTTTGACGAAATCATACAAGATCCACTATTTACAACAGGATGACACAGAATTTATGACAAATCACAGAAGGGCTGCACTGGAAGCCCGCAATTCCCTTCCCACTCTCATGGGGATACAACTACTGAGGGCACGGAGATGCTGACAATGCTTCTCTCTTGAATAATTCATTTTCCAGAGTCTTCAAATTTCCAAATTACCAAAGACACTGCTGCGTTAATTATACTTCATGCCAGTCTATATTCATTTATGAGAAACATTCCCTTGGGAGTTCCTACGTAGAACTTTAAGTGCCCTTAAAAATGTTTTCAATAGGAATGTTTACATGTACTTTGAATAGGGCTGTGTTTCCCAAAATTACTGCATAATTCAGCTATAATAAATATAGACTGAACTTACCCCCAATTCCTATGAATTAGGGAGATTATATCACCATTCCTTTAATAGTGTTGTACAATCTATCGGTTCAAAGACTCTGATGTTTCATAAAAAATACACACGTTCTTCTCCTGTCCCCTACTCTCTCATCCTCCTGGATGTCTGCAGAAAGAACAAGAATGTGCTCTCCTGGCTGCATCTTGGGTGACGTAATGAAGTTAAATATCCTATAAGGACTTGCCTATATGATTAAAAGTTCAGAGGCTCAAGCTTTTGGTTACATACTGTTCTTGGGTTCCGGATGAATATCTTTGATCTACCAAAGGAATATTCTTCCACAGGAATCTCTAATTCATTAAACAGAACCTCCACACCAGCCCTATAAAAATAAATAAAAACAGTGAGCTTTCTGAGTTACAAAAAGAGGTTATCTTTAATCATGGTATTGGGTTCTCAGCAGCATGAAAAATAGCTTGATTTCCAAGCTCCTTCAGTAGGCAGGCTTTTGTCAAAGATTCTTCAGACTGAACTCCACAAATTAAACCAAATCCAGTAACGCTCAAAGAATAAATTTGGGTTCAGAACTATGTAGTCTAAGAAAATATGGTATTAAAGCCAGTATCTTGATTTCATTAGCAGAGGCAATCTTTGTATCAAATATACCCATGACAAAGCACCAACCAGAACCAAGAGGGGTACAAGAAATTCACATCCATTTTGAACCCACTCAGTTAATTCTTGAAAATATTTTTAATATTGTGCTCGTGCCTTACAGTACAGGCAGAGCCCAAGAGATAATGCTAAAGGCCAGATCAACAGGGTGTGATGAAGCAGAGGCCATATGTGATGGGAGCAAGGCCTGAACTGGGCTCGGACTTCTCCAACCTGGAACCCCTTTCAACACCAATCTTTAGCCAAACTTCAACCCACCAATTTATGGACTAGGTGCCAGGCAGGGAGTGAAGACATGTTCTCTGTATTATATGGTAAATACGGACTATAATACCCTGGCAATTAGCAGCGGGAACGGCACCCAGATCTGACATTATCTGGGTATTGAACTGTGCATCAGAGACCGTATCAGATATCTGGAGTTCATCTCCTTGTAATACAGGCTGAGTGTCTAACACTATCAATGCTCCCCTTCCAGGACAGGTCCAGTAAGAATGTGAAGGCAACAGCAAGACGGTGAGAACAAATCCCTAGTTCCTGCAAAGGCCTGTAAAACAGACATGCTGGCCTTCCTGTGCTCGTCAGGAGAGCCTCTACCACTTGCAGAGAAGGGCCAGCTTCTCGGACTGGTGAGAGCGGAACCGGACAGCCAAAGCCTGCCTTGTCTTCTGCAGCAGCCCTCCAGTGGCATGCGCGTTCTCTCTGCATGTGGAGAGCTCACAGGGGCGGCTCCACGCGCAGGCTCTGCAGCAGTCCCGCGCTCTAGCTGGGACTAGATGGCAAAGTACGATTTGGGGAAGATGGGCCGAAAGCGGCCGGATCCGGACTCTGCCCGATTCTCCAGTCCAGCCTTATCAGCAGTAACACGGGCTCTGAGTCCTCCCTGCTCCTGCATCTGTTTCTTTAGCTGGCGCAGACCCAGGCAAAGAACAACACCCACACCCCCACTCGCGGTCAGTCTTTAAAATTTTTAAAAGTCCAAGTTACAAATGTGGATCTGATAAGCCCTGTTGGGAACTTACAATCGAGGCCTCTATAATCAATCAAGCATTAGCACAAAATGATACCCTGATGGAAGAGTGCCCAGCACAGAGGATGCATCCGACTTGTAGAGAATTCTGTTCTACTAACAGCATGTGAGGAAAATAGCATGGGATCTGCATGCTTTAAAACTTCATTATTAAATGTGATCAGTGAACTTCTTACCTTGCTGGTCCTTTCCAGTGAGGCCACGTTTGTTTACAAAGCATTTTGTATCTTTCTAGGCACGGTTCATAGGCCTGCCTGAAGGCGTAGCCTGCCCTTCTCACTCGGACGTTCTCCAAAAGACCCAGGTACCTGATCTGATGACATACCAGAGCCTCGCTGAAGATGTGCGCTGCTTTTTTATCATTTGGTTTGATGCACCTAAAAAATTAGAGATTTTAGGTTTTCAACTCTGTCTCTTGTGGATAGATCTCTGTTTCACAAAGTAGAGTATATAATTATTTTGTAATAATTATTCTTCTTGGGACACCTAGTCACATCTTTTGAAATTATTTTAAACCATTTTACAGAAACCTGAAAATGAATATGACACACGTGTCAGTTAAGAAAGAATATACTAATACATCCAATAAAAACATGGATGAATATCACTGACATTTTGTTGTCTGAAGTAAGTCTGACATAAAAGTACGTATTTTTAAATTCCATTTATATGAAGTTCAAGAAAAACCTATGGTTAGAAATTGGTATGGTTGTTGCCTCTGGGGAGAGGTACACCTGGGACAGAGAAGGGGCACAAAGGAACCTTCGGGGATGATGGAAATGCTTTATATCTTGGTCTGGATGGGGCTGCGCGCACATACACAAAACTTCAATAAGCTGTACAAAATTAAGATTCATATACTTGGCTGTACTGTACGAAATAACTCAATGAAACTATTAAAGACACTGCTGTCTCCCGACTGCCCCGTATCTCCCTCCTTTCCACCAGGACGGTTTGCTGCCCAAGGAATGACATTTCCTAGCCTCCTTGGCAAATAGGTGTGGCCATGTGATCAGAAGTCTGGCCACTAGGATCACAACAGAATTAATATATGGCACTTCTCAGTGTGTCCCTTAAAAAGAAGGGACTTGTACTCCCCTTGTTCTTCTCCTACTAACTGCTGGCTGGTAATGTAGAGCCACACTAGAAAGCCATCCTTGACAATATGGATGAGGGGAAAACCTGGGAACCACAGAGCCACAAAACAGGAGAAGATGCTGGATTGGCCCTGAAGCCCTTGTACTTAGAAGTTACATAAGAAATAGGTAAGTCTTGTGGAAACCATTGTTATGCCTGGATCTTAGGGGTGCAATCTCTGTATCTTAATTAATACACTGTTAAACATTTATGGTTAAATCTGCCTACCTACAAGTATTAAATAAATCCTACACACATGTAATATGTGAACAATTAAGTCTTACCTAGTTTGACTGGTGTTTTTATGGTTCTCCTTTTACATTTACAGAAATAATGCCTACCCTTTGGCTTAAAAATAGACAGCTGGATCAGTGGGTCAGCCTAGTGAGTTGAGACCTGGACACTTACACATGTGTCCAACTGATTTTCAATAAAGGCATCAAGATAACTGAATAAAAAAAAGATCTTTTTTCTTTTCAATATATGGTGCCAGAGCAACAGGGTATCTACATGGAAAAATACGGACCTTAATATGAAATCTGAAACTACAAAGACTTTAGAAAAAAATACAATATATTCACAAGGGGAATGAAGGAACATTCTGAGGTGATAGAATGTTCCTTAGTTGACCAGCGCTGGTGGTTGTCAAGTGAATAAAATGGTGAAAAAATAACTGAGCTGCTCACCTAGGATCTACACATATCACATCATATAAATTGTTATTAAATGAAAACTTTTATTAAAAGTCCACTTAATTGAGAATAACAAAAGCAACTGACCACAGAAAGTTTCCTGGGTTATTTTTTTTTCCTTTTTTGAAGGTAGGATCTTTACCTACTGTATGTTCCAACCTGACTGCAATCAAACCAGGGGGTTTTGACTGTTTATATTCATTACTAATATAAATATTAAGTGAACAAACCACAAAATAATGTTCTTCCCATAAGGCTCCTCACAACTGTATTTCCAAAGACAGTTATGGAAGGGATGTGTGGGTGTGTGCACGCTATAGGAAACCTGACCTGTTAGACACACACCCCCCGTTATCTAGTTCACCAAATACACACACTGAAAACTCCAATCCTCATTGGTCTTTACTGAATCTTGAGATCTAAGGTACCTGGAAACAGGGAAAAAAGACCAGATGCTTCTGAAGGAATTCTTTCTGTTGCTTTGAAAAATTTTAGATTGTTTTGGGAGTCCCTCCTTTCTCCAAATCTGTAAAGTCTCACAGGGAAGAAAGATGTATTATCTAACACCAAAGTTGTAACTAAAGCCCCACTTGCTTTAATGCTGTACTCTAAGTTGATGTAACAAGATGAGTCCTATAGAAGAGTTTTCTGCAAAACCTTTACCAGAAAAATGCTTATGTTCCTGAACATGGCAGAAACAAAGATAGAAAAAGTGAAAGCCCCTATGTGCCAACAATGCAATTTCACACACCCACTCTGTTTTAAAATTCCTTGCTTGAAGGCGTGGGAGGGGCACTGGAGTATTTTTAAGCAAACCCAAGAGACCACATTACCCAATGGGAAGAACTTGGGTTATTCTCCATGGGGGCTATACTCAGATTTAGGCCAACGGGGAAATGGTCTTCCTTGAACGGACCTTCCCAATGAATCTGTCAAAGAATTTCATGCGCCAGAAATACCTAATGTAGTTGGGGTTCTTGGTCTGGAGGTTTTTCATCAGTGTGGCCACAGACGCCTTGAACTGAGAGCCTGCTGTGGGAGGCCTTTTCAGGTTGATCTTGGCAGGGTTCCCTTCAGGAAACAAAGACTTGATGAGGGTGTGGCCAGCCTTCCACATGGCTTGGGACAGGTCTCGATAGAGAAGATCATTGTTCTTGTCAACAAATCCTTCCACCTGGTACAGCACCTGTGAGCAGCACACGAAACAGCTGATGCATCACACAACCCTGGATATGGTCCGCGACGATCCACAATGCAGCCTCTTCTTTCTCCATCAGGCCACCCCCCAACCCCGCACAGCAGTCACACTCCTAATACGGAATTAGTCTCCAAGTTTAAATTCCATCTGCCTAAATCACAGAAGAGTTCAAAATAAATTCTATTATGCTTCAGGATTTGCAAGAATAAACTCCAAAAATACTATCATAACATTTTCAAAGGATTTTAGGCTTTTTTGGTGTTGGAGCACATTTTTGAGGTTTTACTTTTCTTTCTTTCTTTTCTTTTTTTTTTTAGTTCACAGGTACCAATTCTAGTCTGCTGAAAAGAAGACAGAAGAAAAGAGATGGCACTGATATTTTCAGACACCATAAGCGGGCAGATAAACTGACCAGAAAAAGTATCTTTTAATAACATAAGCTAAGGAAAAAAATATAGAAGTACCAAGTTTCAACTTTTTGAAATTAACAGAAATTCAGATATTATATACTTAATTTTTACTAAATATATAATTAAGAATGTCTTTCTCTTTGGCATTTGCAACCTTACGTAAAAGAAAGGAGGCATTAACCTCAACTGATACTCTTTGACGACTCTAAAAATCAAGCTATAGTCAAAACTGGTTTTATCTTTATAGATCTCAGGTGACATAAAATTAATCTCCTCAAATATTAAGCAAATTACTAAGTTTTTTTTTTTAAAGTAGGTATTTTCCCCACTGTTGTTCCAAAATCTCAATCTAAGAATTCAGTTTTTGCTAAGTGATCTGTGCTTGTAAAACCTTACTGTCAGTCTTTAGTGACTCCTAATTTTTACTAGCAAATCTCCTTTTATTTGTGCCAACAGATCTATTTTTATAGGATAACGGAGAGCCTGGAAACAATAAAATTGATTTTTTTTTTTTAAAGATTTTATTTATTTATTTGACAGAGAGAAATCACAAGTAGATAGAGAGGCAGGCAGAGAGAGAGAGAGAGGAGGAAGCAGGCTCCCTGCCAAGCAGAGAGCCCGATGCGGGACTCGATCCCAGGACCCTGAGATCATGACCTGAGCCGAAGGCAGCGGCTTAACCCACTGAGCCACCCAGGCGCCCCACAATAAAACTGATTTTTAAGATACATTCTCACTCTTTCATTAAGTGCACTGGGTTTCCCTTTCAGCTCTCAGGTAGGATTAAGCTCAGCGTGGTCCAGATTCTATTTCTATTGGACAATTACTGATTCTGTGATTTTGGCAACTCCTCCTCACAAGTTGGCCCTGGTCCAAAGGCCACCCCTGAGGCATGGCCTCCTCAAGGGCAGGACTGCAGCCCCACTGGGTGCCCGCGGCTCCCCCGCACCTTGCCAGCGTAGTGCTGAATTCTGAAACAGCTGTGGGGCAGGGATGTGTCGTTGAGAAACCTGGAGCTCTTGCTCATCCTGCTCTCAAAGTGCTGGTGGGTGGCGCAGACTTGGTTGAGCTTCTCCAAGAAGGTCTCGTCGGTGACCGTGCCAGGCCTCAGGCACTCCTCATCCAGCATGGCCAGGATCCCGTTTGTGTTCTGAGAGAAAGGAAGTACAAAGGGTTTCCTTCCTTCCTCACCGTATTGTTTAAATAATTATTCCTAATTACACTGTCAAACACAATTAACTTAGTCACCAGAAAATTCTGCTCAGTTACAACAAAAAGCAGAGAATCAAAACCAGTCACAAAAAGCCACAAAAGCCAACCCCCTTCCGCGGTCCCAGGTATGCGTGTCTGCTGGGGGGAGGAGGGGTCACTGTCAGTCTCCCTCCCCAACTCGGCCCCCACAGAACGGGACTTGGAAGTCACCTCAGCTACCTCGGCGGGCTGATGACTGAAATTCACATTGTTCAAAAAAGGCATATCAGACCTCATATTCCAAATACACTCAAACCCAAATCTAAACGTAAGAAACCAAAGGTGACAATGCAATGTCTATGACATGTGGTCATAAATCACAAAGCACAGTCTTCTAAAGCCATTACTGGATTCATAGCTTGAGAAGGAAATTGGGTTCAGATGTTTTCAGATTGTTCCTGTAATCAAAATACAGTTTATATTTTCTAGTGTTAAAAAAAAAAAATGTGATTCGGAATCACGGCGATCGAGCTGTTTCAAGAATATCTGTTTAGAATAAAATTCTTCCACATAAAATTTCGAAACGAATGTTGAACACAAGTGAGAATCATATTTATCCCAAGAGCAGTCAGCCCAGCTAAACTGAATCAAAAATCCGGAATCTTCTACTTTGCTAAATTAAGCCTGCTGTTCCCCGATGGCCCCTATGGGGCCCATACGTCTCCATTCCAAAGAAAACAATCCACTCTACCCACCACCAACCCCACCCACTTCCACCAGGCCAAAGCTCCCGGTTCCTTTCCCCTTCTCCTCACAAGGCCGTGACATCCTCTGACCAGCATTTGCTCATTCCACACAAAACCCCAGGGGAAGTGTGTACTCAGGAATCAAGTGTGTTCACAAGAGCCCCAGAGTAAACATCATTGTTAGGTAACGTTGGAAGGAAACACTTCCTTTATGTACCCAGGCTCCCGTGAACCTGAGTTTCTTCAGTCATGTATGCAAGGGGATTTGGGGCTGAGATCATCTAGTTAAATGGAGTGTATTACCATGGTTCTCTCTGTTTTTCCTTCTTGAAAGGAAACAATTAAGTTCAATGTTATATTTATGAAGGAAAAAGAAGTCGGGACTTCTGAAAGTTAAAGTTCTCACAGCAAATTACTTTAGTCATAAACTACAAGGAAAAAATTTTCAGTAAATTCACTGATTTTTTCCTGCATATTAGATTAGAGTTTTGAATTGCTTTAGGTGGAATGTTAGCATTCACTTTCCAACATTGTTCAAATATCTCAAAACAAAGTTTATTTATTAATAGAAAAACAGTCACACTTCAGAATATTCGATCTAATGTTCTATTTAACTCCAGGTGCAGTTTCAGGAATATATTAAGAACTGAGGGAAGAGACACCAGCTGCTTACATCATGTCCGAAGGGTCTTGTTACAGATGAACAGAAAGTGACGTGCGGGACACGTAGGGCCTGTGATTCTATTTCAGCACTAACGAACACTACCACTGACAGCTAAAAAGACTGTAGGACAATAAAGTCTACTCATTGTTTAAAATAAGTTTCAATAACTTTGATATCAAAGCCAAAAGTGTGAGTAATCTTAAACATTAAAAAAGGGTTTCCAGGTTTTCACATACAAATCAATCTTCCTGCAACCAATTCAATTTATAATAAGCTACAGACTACTATGTAAAAACAAAATATTTAGTACCCTTTTGGAATCTAAGATTTATCTAGTAATTTATCATACTTTAAGCCTTTTCACATATATACAGATGTAGCTAGTCACCTGGAAATTCCCATGGCCCTTGGCCACCTGCAAAGTCACACACACACACACACACACACATCCCCCACACAGTTGTCTGAACCAAGGCTGGGTCTATACTGGAGCCACTCCTGGGGTCCCACTTAGCTCAGCTCCCGTGACAGTCCCTTTACCTCCTTATCTTAACTCGAAGAGCATGTTTGTTTTTCTTTATTTACTTAGTTAAAAATGTTTTCTAGCTTTACTAAGATACAAATGACATAGAACACTGTGGAATTTTAAGGTGCACAAGGATACACTTGTATACTGCAAAATGATTACTGCCATACATAGCCCTAGTCAACACCTCTACCATGTCACACGGTTACCACTTCTTTTTGCAATGAGAACATTTAAGACCTTTTCTCCTATTTTCAAATATATAATACGGCACTGTTAACTGAAATCACCAAGCTATACATTAAATCTCTACAACTTCTTCATCTTGTAACTACCCTTTGATTGACCTCTCCCCAACCCCCACCCAAAGCCCTAGCAACCACCATTCTATTGTTTCTTTGGCTTTTTAAGCTTCCACATATAAGTGATATCACGAGGCATTTGTCTTTCTCTGCCTAACTTATTTCACTTAGCATAATGCCCTCAAGGTCCATCTGTTTTGTCACAAATGGCAGGATTTCCTTCCTTCTTATGGCTGGATAATATCCATTGTATATATACACCACAACTTCTTTATCCATTCATCCAAGTCGGACAGTTAGGTTGTTTCCATATCTTGCATATTGCGACTAATGCTGCAATTAACATGGGAGTAAAGATATCTTTTCAAGATCCTGATTCTGTTTCCTTTGCATACATATACCCAGAAGTGGAACTGCTGGATAACACAACAGCTCTGTTTTTAATTTTTTGAGGGATCTCCATGCTGCTTTCTATTATGGCTGCACTAATTTACACTCCCACCCATCAAGCACAAAGGTTCCTTTTCTTCCACATCCTCAGCGTTGATTGTCTTTTTGATAGTAACCACTGAACAGTGTATTAGGAGGTTAATGGAATTTTAGAAACGAAATGGGTATCTGCTTTGGCAAAGATGTTTCTTCTGAGCCTCTGCTGACCAGTGCTCATACTCCCAGGAGCCACAGGCTGGACCTAGGCCGCCCCGCGCAGCGAGAACAGTGGCCGAGGGCATGGCATCTGAATGCCCGGCATGGGCTCTGTGATATGGCCACGGGCTGAACACCAGAAACCCCAGCCAAGTATCAAAACATCCAGCTGTCTATGTGTGTGCTGGAGAACTGTGTCTGGTCTCTGATGGCTATAATACCGTCTCCAGAACTCCATAGTTTGGTAAGAAAAAGTGTCAAAATAGCAAAAATGCTACAGCCTAACATTGAAGGCTGTGAGACCATTTTAAGTGGGAAATTATTATTAAGCAATTTTTTAGGAAACTGTACCCAATACTCACATTTTCTATGAGATCGCAAATGATAGCATTATTGAAGTAGTCAATGTGTGTCCATTCTATGCCCTGAGAGACAAAAGAGAACAAATCAGATTCCGTATGAGGAGACCACACGCCACCACCAATAAAACAGCCACTGCGCCATTCCGCACGCTTCACGTCCTCTCTGAATATGTCCTTTGTAAAAATCAGTGCTGCGACATGTCCTCTTCCGGTTCCCAAAACTTCCTTGACTTCAGCGGTCTCCCACTGACATGGTGTGACTGAAGTGCGTGCCCTTGACCTGCTCTGAGGCCGCCTCCCATTCCACTCTCCGTCTGTGGCAATTTCCCATGCACTTCATCGGCCCCGCGCCAAACATTTACTCAACAGGCCCTTGGGTCAATATTACTTTGTGTATATTTACAATGTTTATAAGGAAGTAAGTCAGAACTTGATCCCAGGAATCCAAGGCCCACATTTTTTCTGTTCTTAATTTGTAATCACAAGGAAAAAAATAAATTTTAGAGTCAAGCCCATGTTGCAGGGCAGTTGACTATTTCAAATGTAAAAATATCCCACAAAATATTTAATATAAGACAAAATATTTCCAACGTAAAGACAGACACGAAAATCGACCCACTGCTTCTGATGCTAGTTACAAAGCCAAACGTGCGAGGCTGTCATCATTCTGCGTCTACTTACACACTGTCCTTAAGTGCAAACATTTATTTTTCTTCCAAGGGGAATTTAATTCATACAGCAAGCTAAGGAATCTTCCTTACCTCAGACGTGTTTTGGACAATCTGTACCAACTGTTTTAAGTTACAGATCAAAGTTCGGGCAATCTCTTTATGATGAGAAGACAGAAGAGAATGAATCTGGCTTTTAGGATGTTTACGTTAAAAATGGTGCCAGCCAAGTATGAAATGTTTCTAAAGCATGGTGATCATTCTAAAAGGATGATGAAGTATTTATGATCTAGCTTTCGAGTACATGGGTTATTTTAAGACACTGAGGATAACAATCACATTAGAAAATTCTGTACTGAAGCAAAAATAAATAAATAAATAAATAAATAAATAGGATTTGGTGTCTTCAATGATTTATAACACTATAGAAAATAAAGAAAAATAGGCAATACCATTATTAAAATATTAAAACAAATGAAACAAAAATCTAATATAGAAACAATACAATAATTCCTCCCTTTGTTTGAAATAATTTTATACTCAAACAGTATTTAAAAAATGAAAGGGTAAAAACCACATATGGTTTTATAATTAAGGATGAAACTTTATAAACATTACTTGTGATTATTTTCAAATTACATCAAGTGAGAGAATCCACACAAAGCACTAGTACAACACCTGGCAATACAGTAAGGACTCAACAAATATTACCTGTTTTTATTATAAAATTTTAAAAATCAATGCTTTTTAAGATTGAACAAAGTCTTCAAATACTTTCAAATTTATACAGTGACACTGACTTTTTGGGTGTACAGTTCTCCTAAGTTTGGGCAAAAGCATCGTGTCCTGTAACCACCACAGCCAGCGAAAACCCCCTCATGCTGCCCCTGTGCAGTCATACTTTCTTCACGGCTCCCAACACTGGGCCACGACCGATTCTGTCTCTGCCGCCTGCCTCTTCTCGAACAATGTACCAGGGAACCCTGTAGCATGCGGACTTGCGGACCGGCTTCCTTCAGTCAGCACGCTGCGTCTGGGAGTCTTTCACCTTACTGTGCTTACCAACTGCTTGCTCCTTTTTTCTTCTTGAACAGTGGACTATTTTATTTTCTTCTTCCATTTGTAATGTTTTATTCTGGAGTAACCAAGATTAATACTCTTCAGATAAGCCCTTGATCAAGTATTTATTAGTTTAAAAAAAAAACTTCTTTCGAGTATAGCTGAAAAATTGTGTTTCTCAGGGGTACAGCGCAGTGATTCAACTTCTCCGAACCGTAGCTGTGCCCACAAGGGCAGCTCCCGTCTGTCACCACGCGACACGCTTACTGTCCCACTGACGGGATTCCCTGTGCTGCGCCCTCCACTCCTGCGACCGGCTCGTTCCATAACCGGAAGCCTGTAGCTCTCCTTCTCCTTCACCGGTTTGCCCGCTCTCTAGCCCGCTTCTCTCTGGCAACCATCAGTCTGTTCCCTGTGTTTATCGGTCTGATTCTGCCTTTTGTGCATTCATCTTGTTTTGTGTTTTAGATTCCACATGAGTGAAACCACACGACATGAGTCCTTCTCAGTCTGCCTTATTTCACTTAGTGTAAAACCCTCTAGGTCTAACCATGTTGTTGCAAATGGTGATTGTTCCTTTTTAATCGCTGAGTGGTGGGCCCTGGTATGGATATGCCACTGCTGCTGGCTCATTCCTCTGACTCATTTTCTTTTTTTTAACATGCTATTATTTTATATCATTGCATTACAATCCACTAAGACTCAAGCCAGTCAATGGATACTTACTGAGAACCTACTGCGTGCCAGGCACTGTTCTAGGCATAAGCAGCAGAGCAGCAAAGATAATCCCAGTTAGCTTAGATGTCGAAACAAACGAACTTGTAAAAGATACAACACGATTAAACTTAGATAAATCTGATTTTAGAATCCTGTTTATATCGGCTTCTGAATTCACAATCTGTATGATGAGTAAAAAAGGAACTTTAAAAAACAATGTCTGGCGACATTACCTCCCGTACGTACTCCTCCTGCTCTTCTTTCAGGGTCAGTTCGATGAAGATCTGCTGCAGCTTCTCGTTACAGTAATTGATGATGAACTGCTCGAAGCTGTTGTCCTACGGAGAGAACAACGAAGGCAGCCTCACAGACCGTGCCGTCAGCTCTCCCACGGCAGTGACACCCAAGCGTCTCAGTCCACAAGAAACACACACACACACACACACACACACACACACACGTCGTCTTGCAGGTTTCACCGAGGCCCAGCACACACGGGCGTGCACGCTGCAGGCACTCGAGAAATGGTTCATGAGTCAGGTGGGTGAATGAAGTACACACAAGTTATGCAGTGTTGGGAAAGATGAAGATTTTTAGCTGACAGAGAAGCACCCCACACACAGTTAAAAAATAAAAAAACAGTTTCCCCTAAAGGATCTGAAAAGGTACAATGAGATTTATAATCTCTGTCACCCAAGTTCGCAATCTGCCATTCTCAGGTGAAACTCTGCAGCTCGAGAGAGTCTTTCTCACCTGACCTCTTGCCCCCCCAGCCAGGGTCTGCATCCTCATTCTGACTCTGAGACACCAGCACTTTCTAAAAATCACACTATATGTACATGCGTGTGGGCCGAGGTATACGGTTACACTGATTAGTTTCCGTCCTGTCTCCCTAGACGGGCAAGGGCTGACCACGGGCCTCTTCTGCACACCAGTGGAAGCCCGTGCCCCGTACAGCACGGTGCACCTAGCAAGTTCTCCACGTGACTTGTGGGTGAATAAACAGCAAAGTGCCTAAAAAACAGAGATTCAAGGGAATCAGCACATCAAAATCATTTCCCTAGTGAGCAACTCTTCTCAGAAGGCTCCCGTATTTATCGCTTGTCTGGTCCTCAGGAGCTTCTCCTTCCTACTGGAGTTACTCCCACCAGCTCTGACGGAAGAGCCATACCTGAGTCCTCTCTGGGCCACCCACAGAGCTTCATGTGTCACAACACATACCGAAGGGAAAAAAATTGCATGTCTGTTGAAGGAGTACATGCCACCAGGAGCCACACCATCCGGGAAGAGGTAGATCTGGCGGTAAGACATGTTATTTTCACCTCTATCGTCTGTCTTTGTGGAGCGGAGATGGTGGCCACGGAAGCAAGGGACACACAACCCCACCGCTGATAAACCTGACTTCCTCCTACCGAGGCAGCCAGTCAGTCCTGGCCCTAATGAGCCACGAGCATCCCAGTGGGAAACTGAAGCTTGCGGTTTCTCCTGAATACACAGAGCAACTGGCCTTCCAATCTCTCCATAAATGATGGAAGCAAAAAAGTCACAGAGCTTTTTGAAAGCTGAACTTTCAAAATCAACTTTGCTCCTATGTAGGACAAATTTTAAAATGAGACTTACGATGCAGTATCTGACTACATTCTTTCCTGGAATTCAGCTACGGGTTTCCTATCACCAATGATGAACTCATTAATCAGGGAGAACTTTTAACTCTAAGCCATGAATGACACGTACACACTGTCACTAGCTAATCTTCTAATGTGAAGTCTGGTCAAAGAGTTTTGTTTTCTGTTTTTTTGTTTTTAATCATGAAGGTTTTTACTAAGAACACATTTATTTTCAATACTTTCAACAAACAGTCTGAGACATAGTACTCAATTTCATATAAAGTTTAAAAACCTCTGTGCTCCAATCTTTAGACCTTAACCATGTTGATTAGAAGCTGATGTCCATCTAGCCTAGATGCCTTATTACGATTCTGATCAGAAGGCCATTTCTCTACAAAGAAGGCTGGTGTTCCTTATAATATTACTACTCCAAAATAAACTTATAAATAAAATTAAAGTTTTGATGGTTTATTTAACAGTTAAAATCCCTTCTGTTATTTAATAAGCCTATGTTCATGGAGCTATTTAAACAAAATTATGCTGAATCTTCAAATGGTAACTAATGACGAGAGGCAAGAGGAGAAGTGTCCTTGGGCACGTGACACGGCTATGAGCTGCTGGAGGTGCGCTTTGCAACATGACTGTGAAATGCACACAAGCGGGTTAGAAATCAGAGGCAAAGCTTCACAATGACAACACAGCTTCAGGGGTAAGTCAGACCCAAATGAGATTTCCCCTCCACATGTAAAAGTTCCTGTATGAACTCTCTATTCCGTATCTGCACAGTTAATCAATGGCCATTTACTGCAAAATCCACACAGCTGGAGAAGCCGTTAACACAGGCGCATGCAGGAGACTGTCACTGCAAACATTTCATACTTACTGCATTCTGGCGCAAAAAGGGACAGATTACACAAAATGCAGTCAGTTCTTAATTTGCAATAAACCTCTAAAAGTAAATGCTTATTGATGGTTATTCACTGGTGCAAATTATAGATTTTACCATCAGGCTATGTTTCTATTGGCATAAACTTGAAATCAAGACACATGTCCAATCTTAAAAACAAAAACAAAAACAAAAAAACAGGCTGCCGATACCTACACACGGTTTCTGAACTGTCGTTCCGCTAGGTGGGAGCTATGCAGGATGAAAACAGTTTGATTCAAATCATACCTCATATGAACTCACGTGACGTCCCAAGGCTTCCATACCTAACACTTCTAATTCTAAATTTTTAGGAACCGTAAATGATACATCCCCCTGCAAGGGTCAGAGACAGAGGTAACTGGTAGGTCACAAAAAGAGTGAAGAGATCCTGCAAAATCCAAAAGCACCTCCTCTTTCTCACCACGGCAACCCACCCGGGGCTGTCCCTGCAAGGTCTGCTGCCAAACATAAACCATGTGGTTAAGGAGAGAACGTTCCAGAGACGGCCTAAGAAGAAAACGTGCCTCTCCTACCTCACCCGGCTGTCTAAAGAACAGCAACAAGATACAGAATAGCACAATCATCAAGGCAGAAACCGGCTGACCTCCCCTCGGAAAGATCTCCGCATCAACTGCAAACACACCTTGCAGCCCGCAAAGCATGTCGGGAATCACCAGAGCAAGCACCACTGCCACCCGTGAAGGCAGCCCCGCTTCTCAGGGTCTATGCTCACGCTGTTGACATCGCCCTCATGTTTTGGGAAACGAGACTTCACACATCCTTTAAAAATAACATGCAAACATTTGTAATCTGCAAACAATTAAGGAACAGCCCGGTACCAGTTTGTGTAGCTCTAACTTGCACAGGTCCAGAAGACACCTTCAGGTACACAGGCACGAAGTATCACCGGCTTTTCCATTGGGGTCCTTCCCCCCTTAGAAAATAGCCAAACTGGGTCTAGGAACCACCCTGTGAATCTAAAGGCCCCAAAGCAATGCACTATTTGGATACTTTTGTGTCGAGAACTGTGGGTGGCAGTGATCGCTGAGCCGG
Organism: Mustela nigripes; assembly: GCF_022355385.1. Classification (NCBI taxonomy): domain Eukaryota; kingdom Metazoa; phylum Chordata; class Mammalia; order Carnivora; family Mustelidae; genus Mustela; species Mustela nigripes. Next base: position 4,032,690 of record NC_081559.1, on the reverse strand, counting down.
GCGCTGTCCCCCACAGGTCAGTCTCTCGGGAGGAAATGCACAGGAGCTTGACCGACTCACCTCCCCACTCTCTCCCCAGTGTTCTAGCCATGCCCCATGCATGGGACGTGTCTCTACTGTCTGACTCCTATTTAGCCCTAAAGGCGGAGGCTATGATAAAACTAAAACTTCGGGGAACATCTTTGAACAAGCATATCCAGAATTTTCCCTCATACAATCTCCCTGTGTGAAATCTAGAACCGTCGCCACCCTCACGAGACTGCTCTAGGGAAAACAGGTGCGCAGCAAGGTGTCTAGGTTCCATGCTGTTCTATGTTACATTCACCCGCTGCAGACTGGACTGGGAAGAGCTTGCCAGATTAAGAAGTAAAATAATAGACCGAAACTTTAAAATCTAGGGCTTCTTTCAAGAATTCCTGAGTTTGAGTCCACCTTCTTTCCACATCAAACAAACAGAAATCATAATCCCAGTGAGGGTCACAACTAGTATATATTCTCTTGAACTTTCCGCTTGGAAGGATTTTGAAAAATGGGTCGGAAGTAATGGCCAGTTACTAACAGATCAGTATTTTCTCAGCAACAGAGGAGGCTAGTGATACCTTATGCTCTCTAAGACAGGTGGATACTTAAGTCTTGCACTCTTTAGATACACGAGAGTTTTCTTACCAGTACATATTCATATATGATAAATTTTAAGAAAAACAGCATTATTGTGCTCTTAATATAAAATAAGCTTTGATTTAAAAAGTTAAAAAGCAAGAGTAGCGATATACACATACATATTATGAACCATATTACTCCCTATCATTTCCATTCCAAAACGTACTTTAAAAATTCCCTTTCCTCATTAAGTTCTCTGGCATATTAAGAACAAAATTAAAGGAGAAAAGCTGGAACAGAAGGTATTGCCTATAACCAGAATCAATTTTCTTTTAAAAACAATTTAGAAAACAAATCTCATGATCAAGAGACGGACTTACCAGGCTACACTGACTCTCACTTGTCTTGAACAATCATCGCACGCAGCCTCTCCTATTCTTACTGTAGATGGGTCCCTTCCAGTGAGGCTCGCGCGGACAAGATGAATACGGCTGCCTGACTCAGAGTAACCAGCGCTTTGCCTGCTCAAAGCCAGCTCGACTGTGTGAAAGTGAGAGATCCAGCCTGCTCTTCTGCTTTGGTCCACAGCACATTAATAATTTCTTAGATTTTCCCAGCAAACTACCTGCCATGTTTAGTACTTCCCAGATAAGCACTTTGAAAAAGCTGAATCAATCTCAATGGCTCAACTTTGTTTTGAATTTCACTGAATTTTTTCATCTGTTGTTTCACAGTGAGGCTATAAATGTTTCTGAGATCAGTTATAAGAACATACAAATTTAATTATGTGGAATTGGAGTGTCTGGATTACAGCACTCTCCTCCCTTGCAAAACTGGACTTCCGTTTGACAAGGATTTTAGCTAGATTTTTCTTCTCTATGCATTTTTAACTCCCTTCCTCTATTTTTGGTATCAGTGTGTTCCACTAATCTGTTTCCCAAACTGACAGCAGATCACATGCGGCCAGCAAGGCAGGGTTATTCACGCAGCTGGCCCTGAAATGCTTCGCAGTCAAATCCATGGGTCATCATTCCATGGTCTAATGCATCAGTTTCTCTATTCCGTTTAGAGACGGACCAAAATGAATGAAAGGTTTCCACCAGCTCAGCTGAAAAACGTTTTCATGGCAACTGTCAATGGGGTCATGAGCCAGAATGAGAAACATTAAAACAATTTTTTTCTGAACCTTCATGGTCCAATTTTTAAAGTGACGCCCGGGGTGTTCTAAAAGACAGAACCCTTAATTCCTGTAGTCAAGTTTCATGGAAAAACAAATGCAGGATTCTCTCTATTCCCTCAGTTTCTTTTCACTTGGGTAGACAACATCATAGAAATTTTCATTTGTGTACTGATGAGGATTTGAAAGACTTCTTCCCAAGTCAGACCCTGGGCTTCTAACTTCAGCTTCTGGTACTTTTAAGTCCTTATTTTTTAAGAAAATATTTTATTTATTTATTTGAGAGAGAGACAGTGAGAGAAAGCATGAGAGGGGGAGGGTCAGAGGCAGAAGCAGACACCCCGCAGAGCTGGGAGACTGACGTGGGACGTCATCCTGGGACCCTGGGACCATGACCTGAGCCGAAAGCAGTTACTTAACCAACTGAGCCACCCAGCGCCTCTTTTAAGTCTTTAATTACCGACTCCCTCATGTTCTGTATGACAGACTTTCTGATGTTTCCCTGAGTTCTAATTTTGCTGAGAAGCCAGGAAAACGTAGGATGGCACCTGGGGTGTGCATGTGAATACAGTTTATTAACAAACAAACAAACAAAAAAAAGCCTCTCTAATTCTATATCAAAAAGCAGGTAAAAGTATCTAGAAGAGCGCAACCAAATCTGTATTCTGACTTATCCCAAGTAAATTGACTTATAAAATAAATCATCAAGCAGATTATTAATAATAAAGGTATTTGGAAGATTAATCTGAGGTTTAGACAGAAAAAGGAAAAGAACAACTAGTTACAGTGAAAGACAAATCTTAGTTCTCTCAAGGAACTCGGGGGAAAAAATCAAAGCATTTACTGCATGGACAAGGAAAATTAATTTCTCACAATTTTAGAGGCATCATAAGATCAGCTATAGGCATGACTGGTTAGATTTGGTCTTGGTTCAAATTTCTGTTTTGAGGGTTTCTTTTTTAGAAAACATTTTTTTTCTATTTGAGGATAGTTCTGAGTATATGCAAACAATTCTAACTCACAAACCTCAAATTCTTCTCTACAGCAAGAGCCCAGGAGCTCTCCTGAGCAGAGTCTGCTGAAGGGGTGCCCATACCAGCAGACACTGTACTGAAGAGCATCTTCGAGGGCCAGGACGGGGTGGGGGGCAGCAGCCAGCACACGGCACCGATGTCCCACATGGGGCCGTGAGCACACCACCCAACCCCAGGGGGGCTCCCCATGCTGGCCAGCTCGGAATGATGACAAGGGCACAGAAAAACAGGGCACCAGGAACTTACCACATTTGGGGTTTCTCCCTATTTCCAGGTACTGGGGGCCCTGTGAGTCTGGGGAGAAAAGTGCCCTGTGGGAGGTCCTGAGTTTGCCCTTTGGTGGCTATGTAACTTTGGGATAGCTATTTGACCTTCAGAGCCTCACCTCCCCACCTATAAAACAGGAATAACTGCAAAGATTTCATGACATTTTGGTGAAAATTAAATCAGATGACATACGCACCACTTAACCACAATGCTTACACACAGGTAGCACTGTACTCACTACGGACTGTGGTCAAGCAGGGAGAAGGTATGATCACAGAAATAAATGTTGTAAGAAAAAGACATTTGCTAGAAAGGCCGAGCTTAGCACAGGAAATGGCTGATTTTTTTTCTCCCTATTCTGTGAACCTAATAATTCGAAACATATGAAGGCTTTGGGTGGTCATTCTGGGCATGGACTGCTTATTTAAAGGAATTCACAAATCATTACTTATAGGGAGAATAAAGAAAGGAGGAGCTTAATCTACTTCTTATTTTACCAAACCAGACTAAAATACCACTCCAAAAGCAAGAGTAAGTGCTTTAAAAGGTCCTTAAAATGAGGGAGGCGGCAAAAATAAAAAGTCCTTAAAATGGCTTCTGAACGTCAAAGTTAGCAAGAGGATAAATAGGAAATTCCAATATAAGTATATAATGTTTCAATACTTAATCTGTAATAGGCATGGAGTCTTTTAAAAAAATTCATTATGAACTTCCACAGAAATTCTTTCAACCTTTACAACAGACTCATGTTGAAAGATCGCAGCTGGATGAGACCCAACAAATCACCCAGTCCAGCCCCTCTCTGTCTGAGTCCAGCCGAGATGGAGTGACCAGCTCCGGCCAGGCCGCGGCCAGCTTCCAACTCTTCAGCTCCACGCTATCTCAGGGAACCATCTTGCTCCCCTTCTTACAAATGAACGAATGACTACAAGCACAATGTCCACATGCCTTGTTGGCAATTTCGCAGTGAGAATTCTGGATTTGCAATTACAAAAGTCAAATACTGATACCAGGAGTTCTTTCTCTGACAGCACTCTCTCCAAAATGCTGGCTCTCAGCATTCAAAACACACACACACACACACACACACACACACACACACACACTTTGTTACACCTGCAAAAAGCTTTCTTTGTAGATATAATTATATTAAATGCTGTCTGTAGAATAGACAATTTAACTTCCAACTGTTCTGCATTAAAAAAGATAATACAAAAGCTAGAAAAAAAGCTTACCTCAAAAATTTCAAAGCCATAAATGTCCAAAACACCCATGACCTTCTTTCTCACTTTGGTCTGTGCCTTAAAAAATAGTTTAAAATTGATGGGTTAATTTAGGCCTAAAACAGAACACTAAAAGCATACTAAGGAATATTGTAAGTTAATTACATTTCACAACTAGGAGAATAACTATAATTTAGTGTAGTTTTTTTTTTTTTTTAATGTAGGAGAACACTGGTATGAAATCATACAGAAATTTAAATGGGTGACTTAATTTAAAGATGGTATTAGTAATGTTTTAATATAATAAAAGCTCACTCAGGGTTATGCTATAGGCAGGGCCTTTCAAAATCCCAGTACTCCAATCCCCTCACTCTCTTGAAGAACGCATCAGCAGCTAGAGAGGTCTAGTGGGCTTTCAGCCAAGTACACATAGCTAGTTAGATGAACGACAACCAAAACCTGGCATATTCTCTGAATAACTCTGCAAGACCATTAGACCACTGGCGGGTGAGACTTCTTAGGACACAATGGCAAAACAAAGTAAACAGAATCCTGACAAATTACAATTCTATGCAAGGTAAATTCTTCTTAAGGAACAACCTTTGTAAGTTGTAATCAATTATCTGACTATAAAATTAAAGTATCTTTAACTTACTGCTTACACTCTAAATACCATTTACGACAGCTGATTTATCCAGTGATTGAAACTCAGTACCTTAATGCTTTCATTGATTCGATTTACCAACCAGGAAAACAATCTGCTGTAAAGGTTTTTAGCCAGAGCATCACGAGCGTAATATGCCTATTAAAAAAAAAGAAGAAGAAAGAAAAAGAAAAACTCAGCAACCACAACTGTCACAATGCTCAATTTCAATAAGATAACAAAGGTATTTTTTAAATATTCAAAGCTCTTTTATCTGAAATGGGTTTTCAGAGCCAGTCTTCATTATACTCTGAACAGTCAAACCATTAAGAGAATTGGGCAAATTATTTATACCCAATTATTATGCTTTTTTGCATCCCAGGAAACTAATTCAAAATATTGCAAACACTTTCTCCAGAAAGATATCCAACTCAGTATTACAGAAGAGAGGAAAATCAGAGGCAATTTAGAAGTCCCACAAAAGGACAGTAAAATAAATAAACGAGCGCCACTGAAAGGGGAGTCACACAGTCACCACAGAATGATCATTACGAAAATTAGGTAATAAAATGGAAAATGCTTATGTTTTATGAAAATAAGAAACTGTGCATTTTATATGAAGACTCTACCTTTTTAACCCGTAAACATGGGAAAGGAACTCAAAGAAAAAACGTAAAAATGATTCTGACCAAGGTGATCTCTAAATGTTTTCCTTCACTGAACCTTCTGAACATCGAAGAAACAATATTCCGTAACAACTAATGTCCCAATGTGCTGTTGGACAATATGCTGGATAAAGTAAAATTCAAAGGTTTTTATTTGCTTATTTATTTATTTGAAGCTGTTCAGAGGTACTTGACAAAGAAGAGGCGGATGACCGAGTCTCGCTGAGCCGGGCCTAGGGTGCACACACTGGAGAAGGGAGGCCTGCCGGGGCGAACCCAAGAGCCCCTAAACGTATCGGGTGCCACGTGGGTGCGGCAATCATGGGCCAACGAGAGCTGTGTGACGCAGTGCTCCTGGGGAGGACTGCACACGAGTGCCAGCAGCCTCGGGGGAGCAGAGCTGCTATTCCTGATGCTCGGGCCCTGTGTGTGCATTTAACTGCTTAGGAGGAGAAATGTGGGCATTACTATGAAAGTAAACCATTACACTTGTATTTTATAAAGAATTAGGTTATAGGAAGTTCTTTTCCATGTTTCTTTCTAAAGAAGTAACAACTTTAATCACACAGTCACCACGCTGGCAATGCACAGCAACTTTGGAGCACCTTTTTCTTTCATCTGACACTTCCATGCTATCCCAAATCTTTCTCTCTACATCTCAGGCAGCCACTCCAACGAGAGCTAGAAAATCCACCCAGAAGTTGGCACAAAGAACTCAAATGGCCTGCATTATCTTGGAGGGTGATGGAGGTTAATGATCCCACTGCAGAAAATGCATGGAAATGCTGAAATAGAGAAAGGAGCCTAGCTTTAGACAAATACTTTTTATCTACGCTCCTTCCTTCTAGGGTTTACTTTCTTAAAACAGGCCATGCACGTGCATAGAACAGTGCCTGGCACACGGTAAGTCTGAACATGTATTTCGTCATCATTTCTGGAGCCTCCTATTCCTTTCCCTCTCATGAGCCCATGAAACTGTCTTTCATCCTTTCTGCTTTCTTCTTGTTGATCCGAGTTACCTCAAAACACCACATCATCTCCACATATCATCTATTTGCAAACACCATGCCATTATAATGGCATCCGGTTTTTTGGTGGTATGCTATCTGCTTCCAACAACCTCCCAGTTCAACATGCAATTGAACTAACAGTGATGACTTGTTCTGGCATACTTCTCTATTTTTCCAAGTGTATTCACCGCCAGTATATTAATCTTCTTTGCTTCCTTCAAACAAATCATTTATTCCTGAAGTCTCAAACTCAAATGTTTCCAGGGATTGCCTGATAGCAATGAGTGGGGAGCAGCAGGATGCGCAGGCATTGAAAGATGCGTTCCACCTTAAAGGTGCTCAAATTCAAATTTTAAAAAGCAAGCAAAATGAAACAGAACCACAACAACAAAACTACCCCTTCCTCAAGGACAATATGCCCATGAGCTCTCCCAGGCCCCCTGAACTGCCTATCTGCCCAGACTGATGTCCTAAGTCTGACTCATGCCCCCTCATTTCCACAATAATGTCCTCCAAGGTAGGGGAAGAAATGTTTATTTTCATGTAAGGATCACTACCGAGGTAGGTAGAACTAAGGAAGACACCAAGTGCAACGATTCACCATCTCGATTCTAAGCACAGTATGAGACCACGCGTTTCTGCAGCTGCGTGAAGCTCACTAAGAAAGATGCCCAGTGGAATGGGCTTTGGAGATGCCTGCTCGTAGTCTGCGGCCCAGAAGAAGGAGATACACAGATATATGGCCATGTGGCCAAACCTCTAGGGGTTCAGGGCAGGGCGGTGGAGGTCAAACCAAGATGGGAGAAACAATCAGAGAGCAAGTGTCTAAGAGCCGGAGAAAAAGAATTCAGGGAAGGGAAAAAAGGGGGCCAATGAGATCTAGGAAGGCTTCCTGGAGGAGGTGGAACTGGATGGACCATTCAGACAGTCAGGGAAGAATTAGCCATGGCATGTGGGTTTGGGAGAAGTAGGAGCAAAGGCATGGGTAAAAATAAGAATGGCATTTAGAGAACTCAGCAAGGAATGAACTGAGATCAACTGTGCAGGGTCAGATCACCGAGGGCCGAGGGCCATGGAAGCCAGGGAGGGAGGATGAGGCAGAAGCTGCATGACAGCCCATCTTCAGTTTCTATCATTTCATATTATTTGCTGTATCTGAGGAAAGATCAAAATGCCTTGGGGAGAATGAGGAATGAGGCAATAAACATGATAACGGGGCCCACAAATCAAAGCTATGAGGAAATGTTAATAAAACGAATTACTTCTTGCCAGAATTGAAACCTTTTAGGCTGCAAGATTGGTAGAACCCTAATACATTAAAAAATTAAGAAAAAAAGAACTTGAATGAGGAGCTGAAAAATCAAGGATCTTAAGCCAAATTCTTTTATGCCAAAGGTTAAGAATGTGGCAAAATTTAACCCAGGGAAGCAAGATGACTCCAGCTGGTAAGTCTGGGCACAGGATGATTAAAAGGCAAGAGTAAAACATACAGTAAAAACACAACATATATGTGTACAGATTCCGCATCTATGTGGATATTCTGAAAGGGCTCTCTTACACACAGCAGGCATCTTCTCTCTGCAACAGCCTATACTCAACAATCCCCACTCTGGCACTGAAAATGTCCAAACTCAGTGTGACCCTCAATGCACCCTCAAAACGTGGTCCCTGTACCAGCGGCAGCAGCAGTAGCAGCAGCATGGGAACTGTGAGACATTCTTCAGTCCTACCGCAGACCTGCTGAACCCAGAGCTTCCGAGGCATGGCTGTAGGACCCTCCAGGAGGTGCTGATGGGCACCCAAGTTTGAGAACCGCCCCCACACTCAACCTTTCCAGCCATGTTGCTCTGAACCTATTTCACAAGTCTGACTACAGCTGAGCCTGACCGACTCTCCCCTGGATGTGGCCTCTTTTTCTCACTGTTTTTTTCTTGAAATGCAGTCTTGCCCATTCTTGATACATCTAAATCCTTGAAGTCTGGCTCAGAAACCATCTTCTCTGTGAAGGTTCCTTTCATCCCTCACGCTCCTGCTAATGGTCTACAGAGGGGCCTGTGCTGAGGACATTCAACCAATTTTTCTTGATGTAGTTAGTCGCTCACCATCTGACTGCATTAGTAAGGCTGCTCTGGACAGACAGGACAGCAGAAGTAGTAACTTACAAAGAAGGTGGCACAAGAGTTATAGCTAGAAAAATTACATATACATGAAGATACAGTATTTTTCATAGTCAGAACAGTTCACCTAAAATAAGAAATCAACACTGAAAGAGAGCTACAGACACAGGCATCCTTGGGTCAGCAGCAGAGACCCATGCAGAGCAGCCAAGACAGAGAGTAAAGCCACCTACTCTCTTACGGATGCTTAAGGCCACTTACAACGAGGAGGAGAACACAGGTGGACCATGGGATGAGAATAAAGTAGAGCTCTGTGGGAACAGTCCCAAACTAGTCTTTAATTCCAGTCTAGACCAGCACTAGCCAGTGGGAACATGTCTAAGCCGCAGAACAAAGGGTGCCAGAAGTTGCCTGGGTAATAACATCCATACATGCCTCCATCCATCCGTCCCTCTGTCCACCTAACCTGAACCAAAGGACCGAAGAAATAAGCCACTCAGACTGGGGTCTTAGATTTCCCTGGCTTCAGATGGACAGTAGACAAGAAGGCAGGCAGCGACGCCAAGTTGGCCATTCAGCTACACTGGCTTCCCCCATGGCGCTCTTCCAATCAGCGGATGGCGATTCTATTTCCCTAGTTGCTTGGGAGAAAAGTGCTGGGAGCCCTCCTTGACTCTTCTCTCTCTCCCACACCGCCAGTCACGCCGGCGGCACATCTTGTGGCCTCCACCTTCGAACGATACCCAGGCGAGACTGCTTCTCACTCCACCGTGACGTCCTGGTTAAGCCACCATCACTTCTGGGTTAGCACACGTTCCTCGGAGCTCTCCAGTACCACGAACGGCATGTATGTGTGGTCCCTCCACCCTCCCCCACTGCCATGCTCAAGCCCTCATCTCCAGTGGGATGGTATCTGGGCATGGAGCCTTTAGGAGACTGTCCGGTTTGGATATCAGATGAGTCATGAGGGGAGAGTGCCCGTGACGGGACCAGTGTTCCTTACAAGGGGATGGGGATACCCGCACGCGTTCTCCCTCCGTCCACCCCAGCCGTGTGAACGTGATACAGCAAGAATGTCTATCAACCAGGACGGTGGCCCTCAAGGAGAATGCTGCCAAGTTGGCCACCTAACCTCAGAATTCTGGCCTCTAGAACTATGAGGAATAAACAGGCTTAAGGCCACTTAAAGCCTTAAGGCCAGGCTTTTTCGTTTAAGCCACCCAGACTACGGTGTCCTATTGCAGTGGCCCAAACTAAGATACCCTGCTTGGGCCCCTCCTCCCCATACCCTCTCGCCACACTGCAGCTCGAAGGATCCTTGGAAACACAAGGCAGGCCATGCCAGTGGCAGCCTTTCCCAGCTCACTCACACCCGACTGCCCTGCCCCAGCACTGTGGGTCTCCCTTCCAGGGCTCTAGGTTTCTCCTTGCTGGCAGCGAGGCTGCGCTATAACTTTAGTCACTGACCAGGTCGACAGGCCCATCTGAGTCTTTCTCCTGCCAAACTTTTAAGCTCCATGAGGGCAGGGATCCTTATCGGCTCAGTTTGCCGCCATGCCCCAGTGCTCAGAACAGTGCCTTCAACCGTATGACAGCTCACGTAGCAGCCTGCAAAATCAAATCTTTGACTTTATTTAAATAAAATGACAGACTTTTAAAAAACTCACTTCTGGGCGTTATGCTTTACCCACCTGAGCCACGTTCAGTGTAGTCGAAACCTTCTCCTGCTTGGCCTCCACCGTTCGGAAACTGAATGCTCGTTCTAGAACAGACTGATCAATGCCGGTCAGCTCACAGATTTCCTTTAACTCTGTGAGGGAGAGACATAAGAGGTGACTGTCTGTGTGCTGCTCGGGTTCTTTCTAAATCACATTCAAATCAAACAGTATAACATCTATAACTCGAAAGACTTGACACTCAGCTTTTTTTTTTTTTTTAAAGATTTTATTTATATATTTGACAGACAGAGATCACAAGTAGGCAGAGAGGCAGCAGAGAGAGAGAGAAAGGAGGAAGCAGGCTCCCTGCTGAGCCTAGAGCCTGATGCAGGACTCGATCCCAGGACCCTGAGATCATGACCTGAGCCGAAGGCAGCGGCTTAACCCACTGAGCCACCCAGGCGCCCGACACTCAGCTTTAATTACAATTCTGTTCAGTTTCACTGGAAAGTCTTTTCGAACCCATGAGAAATAAGTTTTACTTTCGAGATTAAAAATTGGGCAGAAGTTCAAAGCAAGTTTGCTAAACAAGGCTGAGCTCCATTGACTTACCATTTTTGTCTTTGATTTTGCTTTCATCTAAACCATTCACTCGAGATTCGGGCTTGAACTCGATGTTCCCCAGTTTCAACACCGCGGCCACCACCTCCAAGACAGACTCGGCCTCGTGATCCATAAAACCCACAATCTGCATGGCATTCTGGTGGGGGGCGGGGAGAAAAACAGCAGTTTTCTTTCTGTCATTCTTTTATTATTATTATTATTATTTTTACTGAATCTGATAAGATTCATTTCTGAAAAAAACAACAGTGAAAAGACCAAGTGTCGGAGGCGAAGCTCTCCAAAAGGCAAACCTATTAATGGACCTGATGTAGCACCAGTGTGGAGCTCTAACCTGTTCCGTGATTTCACGAGGTGATACAAAGATCCCCGGGGAAATCTGCAGGCTCTGGCAAGGGGGTACAGGGGTGCAAAGAGGAAAACAGGGGAGAGGAGGCTGAGAGCCGGGCCTTGAATTTTATTCCATTTCATCTGCAGCAGCTCAGTGTGCGAGTGTGCGAGTGTGCGAGTGTGTGTGTAAGCACACTCACATCTGTATGCATGTACGTATGTCCTTCTTTATACTGGGTTCTGAGGCGCCTGGGTGGCTCAGTGGGCTAAGCCTCTGCCTTCAGCTCGGCTCATGATCTCAGGGTCCTGGGATCGAGTCCCGCATCGGGCTCTCTGCTCAGCGGGGAGCCTGCTTCCTCCTCTCTCTCTGCCTACTTGGGATCTCTGTCGGTCAAATAAATGGGTGGAATCTTAAAAAAAAAAAAAGTGAATTTATACTGGGTTCTGATGCTAGAAAGGAAACCAAACATAAAGCTTTTTTATGACCTCGTACATAAAACCCTCCTCGTTTACTTCACCCAAGAAAAACTGGTTTGCAAAGGTGAAGTGCCTGACCCAAGGCATTACAGGTAACAAGGAACATTCCATTGGTCATAAACTTTGACTGAGTGCCGATGATTTGCCAGGCAAAGCATTACACAACTGGACTTGAACCCAACTCTTAAATCATGCCCCCAAATGAACAGGCTTCCCACACGAGGATGTTTACAGAGTTTTAACAAATTACACTCTCAAGGAAATACTTTTTTTTTTTGAGAATAGCCCAGCTTTCTTGTTTTGTTTGTGACGAGTCTACCTAGAGATGGGAGTCATGTGAGCTTTTTCTCATGGAAAATTTCAAACATATACAATAATAGAGCAGGAAAGAACCGCATGTCATTTTCACTCAGCCTTGAAGATGAACTGATGCCAGTCCTGTTCCAGCTGATCTGATCTCCTCCCCCGCCTCCTCACCACCACAGCTGTCCCACTGAGAAGTACAGTACAGTTACTACAGCATGTCCTACTAGGAGCAATTTTCCAAGTGCCACATAAACATGAAGTTAGGATAGTGTTTAAGATAATTGATGGGGCGCCTGGGTGGCACAGTGGATTAAAGCCTCTGCCTTTGGCTCAGGTCATGATCCCAGGGTCCTGGGATCGAGCCCCACATCAGGCTATCTGCTCAGCAGGGACCCTGCTTCCTCCTCTCTCTCTGCCTGCCTCTCTACCTACTTGTGATCTCTGCCTGTCAAACAAATAAATAAAGTCTTAAAAAAAAAAAGATAATTGATTTTCGGGGTCCCTGGGTGGCTCAGTGGGTTAAGCCTCTGCCTTCAGCTCAGGTCATGGTCCCAGGGTCCTGGGATCGAGTCCCGCATCGGGCTCCCTGCTCAGCAGGGAGCCTGCTTCCCCCTTTCTCTCTGCCTGCCTCTCTGCCTACTCGTGATCTCTGTCTCTGTCAAATAAATACATATTTTTAAAAAAGATAATTTTCTAATGAACACAAAATGTCAATCATTCTGGCTTACATATGATTTTTAGAAAAACACATACAAACATGACTTTCTTTCTCAAAAATAATATTGATTTAATGCTTTCCTAGGACAGTTTTCACAGTTGGACATTAAATACTAAGCTATGGCTATGAAAACATTGGATTTAAATACAGCATTAAAAGAGGATAATACACAAGCTCTAGGAAAGTGTGGGCCTTCACAATATTGTATGATTTTAATAAGAATACAAGAAATTCTTGTACAATTCTAAAACCTTTGGGTGCATGAGTTAGCCCTCTGAGAAAACTCAGAATTGTTACCAATTTCAAATGAACAATGCGTAGTGCCCCCATTTTAAAGAGTAATGAAAGGCTTGTGTCTTGCTTACCCTGACGGTTCTGAAATTTGCTGCATCATCCACTCCATTAACTTTGGCCGAGTCCAAACTCAGGTAGTTATATCTGCTGAAATCCCTCTCGAGTGTAAGTTTATCTATTAAATCACACATATAAGTTGATAAGTTACTTCAGTAAATCGAAGCATCTTTAATATCCCGTTCCTTAAAACCTCCAGATAAAAGGACTTTTGTATTGGGTACTCAATCAAAGAACAAAAATTGATACCCAAATACTAATAGCATTTTTCTAAAGTTTACTTTTTCCACTGTTGTGTATATTTTAAATTGCTTTTCTTACATTTATTCATATAGTAAGACCCCTTCCATATTTTTAGAATTTAAACATCTTCAATGCACTATTTTATTATAACATATGATGTCTACCTAGGGGTCCCCATGTCACTGGACAGGAAGGCAGTCACAGCCCTCTGTTCTCTGGATTCTTCTGAATTACTTCATTAGGATCTATCCAAAAAATGGTGTGCCTGGGCAGTGGGCTCAGATCATTTCGTGACTTATTTTGGATTGCTACCTCGTCCCCAGGAACAAGTCCTCACTTTGAAGTGACACCCACAAGCTGTAAGCAGCCCAGGACCCGACAACTTGGCCAGTTTTGTCCTGTGCCATGACTTTTGCTAACATGTACACAGCAAACGCAGCAGTGCTATTTCAGCTGATGCTTGTTCTTCGTTAGTGAGGATGATACTTCCCCAAATATCATTTACTTCCCATAGTTCTCATTGGGACTATTTGTCCAAAACGCTTAACACTTAGCAATAAGCTTACTGGATACTACTCTGATAGACTTAAATTAATTCCCTAAAAGAGCCAAAGGTCAGATTTTTAACTCTTTTATCAATTACAAAAGTGTTCCCACTACATTTTATTTTCACCGAGCAATTTTTTTTTTTAAATAATTGTTCTCACCTACTACTCCCTGCTAATTTCCTCTTCCTGAGTGGAACAATTCCATGCTTCCATTTTACTGTTTAAATTTCAGATTCCCTCCCCCTTACCTCCCTAACATTTTCTTAGCACTTCGAGTTAGCCATCTGAGACCTGAAAGCAACCAGTAGGTAGGGGATATATGGCCAGCAAATGCTGGGGCAGGAGGATAAAAGCAAGAGACCATGTTCTTCCCCTCAACCACAGGCAGGGAACAATTTTGAGAGCATGAAGAAGAACGCTTTGGGAAATGCTGGGACACTGAGCGGTTAAAGCGCAGACACAGGCACGTACTGAGGAGCTCTTCAGAGGCGCCAGAGAGCAGCTGGTAGAACACATGGAAGTTCCTTTCACCTCGCGGCTGCTTCACAACTCGGGACTTCTCTAAAAGATCTAAGGAGGAGAAAAGAGTCAGATCGTCACATATTGTTAATTCCGCTTTCAAATCCAGCCCGGTTCTCCTTCTCCACCCCCACACTTTCTGTTTCGTTTTAGTGAAATAGTAACCGAAGCTGCATCTTCCTTTTTTCCTTCAGGAGGAAGCCCAGCTCTAACCAAAATCGCCGAATTAAACCGGGTTCTTCTCAAACAACAGTGAATACGCAAAGAGCATTCAACAATACATTCCACGAGCCGAGGAAAGACAATACAGTCTGTGTATGAAGCTTCTCTTGGTTCTATGTAATATGTGATGACATTTAAGTTCTTCAAAACACAGCACTGCGAAGCGAAGCAATGGGCTTCAGCCATTCAGTTGTGAATCCACCAAATAATTACAGAGTTCATGTTTCTGGGACCTTATTATGTGTTAAGTAAGTGCTTTATACCCCATTATCTCATTGAACCCTCGCAGCCGTTTTATCAAATATTATTTAACAGATGAAGAAAACAGTCCGAGTTTACGCAGGATTTGAAGTCAGGCCACCTGATCCAAATGCAAACCCCATCATGCGCACACACCCTCACACCGGGAATAAGGGAAGCACGTCTTCTGGATACGTCACTGTCTGAGACAGGGAAGGGGATTTTCATCTCACGAAATCTGCTGTTGTTCTTTGGCAGAATACTTTCCTTGGTTCCAGATACTTTTTCAACCAATAATTTGATGTTTCACCAAGTTTTCAAACTTTCATCCAAAACTGAAGGATGGGAGGAGGAGGGAGAAAGAAGCCACCAGCCGGGAAAGAGGCACTGTGGCATACAAGAGACGCCAAGGAACCACGGCAGAGAGATTTCTCCTGCGGTCCTGCTTATCACCGACCAGTGATATAAAAGAGGGTCTGCATCTTGTGGGCAAAAGCCAAATACAGTTGTAAAATTCCCAATCAGTGACCCCATTATTAATTCTAGAGAACAGTCACATCTGATTTCGAATCCGGTTGAACTCTAGGTACTGTCAAAGGAACGGGGAAGAGAAGATGTGCAGTTTCTCTGGGAACGGTCCCTGAACCTCTCCATGCGCGTTTCGGGAATCCACACTCACAAGTAAAGAGAGGCTAAGGAGAGTTTCAAGAGTGCAGATCTGATGAACGAGAAGTCCTAGGGGCCTCCCAATACCCGAGGTCATTTTTAAGAACGAAGAGATGGGCTGCAGGGAAACATAAAATTAAAAAATGAGAACAAAAATACGTAAATTCAAAAATGATAGGAACAGGATGCTCCCGAGTTTTAATTTTCATCTCCAGCCCTCATTTCATTTGGATGACAGCCAGGGCCCTCAAATCACGCATGGAGAATAACGAAGACTTCACATTTAGCAAAAAGAAAGAAAACAGAAACTGAAAAGCAAGAGTGAGACAAAATTTGGGGAAAAAAAGGGATTGTGTACTATTCACCCTCTTTAAGGACTGCACATTCCAGTTCTAAGTGCACACGGACAAACAAAGCAGAAGACAGAATAAGAAGGTGAGAAAAAACGCAGGATGACTGTACTTATTAGAATACGACCAAGGCCCCTGGGGGTTCTAGGGCTCCGGACACAGTATGAGACTGACACGCTACCTACTGCGCTAACGAGGCACCTCGGACACAGTTTTAGAAGGAAAAAACCCACAGAGCGTGGGCAGATTCTTCACTGGGAAGCTAATCTTTAGAGGAAATTCCTCAAGTCTAGAAGTAACTCAACCGCATGGAGAGTACAAACACGCGGCAGTTCACGTCACCTGCTCACGCCTAGATCCTTCGGTCGGGTCACGCACTGCTCACCCGCTTTGTGCACCAGAAACGGTCCGGAAACGCACCCAGCACCCGTTACAAATATGAAGACCTTCTTCTTCGTGGCCTACGAGGGTCACATGCGCTCTGCTTCCCCCACCACCCAAACCAACAGGAGCAGCCCTTTCTAAGGTGGGATGCCCCTATAGGTCCTCAAGAGAGAGCAGGAGATCGGGGTGAGGGAGCAGAATGACCACGCGTCTGGGTCAGAGCCCACATCCCCCAGGCTCTTCCCACAGCATGAGGCGTGCTGCTGCACACCTTGCAGGCACAGGCAGCCCGCTGCCCTCTGTTTCCCAGGGGCACCTCAATCATGAGGACGAGCAACTGATCGACGGCACTTATCCAGTCACATTCCAACAAGCCAACCGCGGGACACGCAATGATGCCCATGAAGCACAGCAGGGCCCCACTGTGCAAGAGCCACACACGAGCCGGCCTCAGGTTTGGCACTTTCTGAACAAATGCTCACAGAGAGTGGAGAGTCTGAAACGGCAGTGCTGGAAGATTCAGCAGACAACAGCCGCCAGGTGAAAATAAAATACTTGTGTGTGCACAGCGTGGAAAGGAATGCTGGCCAATGTACTTCTTGAACCACACGTGCTGATATGATCGGTGAGGACGATCACATTCAAATGTGAAGCTAATATCTGATGTGTGTCCCTAAGGAAAGGTGCAGAGGGGAGGAATGGAGCTTTCACTGAACACCTGCTAGGCACTGGGTGCTTTTCATTCATTATCATATTCGTCCCCAAACACCGGCCCTGAGGTGGGACTTGAAATCCCTGTTTTACAGATGAGAAAACGAGGCTCACAACACATTGCTACCAAGTGACAGAGCCAGAATTCAAAGCTTTAGGCGACTAAGATACCACATTTATGCTGTTTGCACTTTTCCAGCAATAAGAATGCAAAACGCATAAACACTAGGAAAGGCTGTACTTTACATAAAATGTATGACTTCACTTAAGCACCCCAATCACAAAATGTGAAACCTTTTATTACAAAGCAGTTGAAGGTTTTAGCACCTAAAAAGCTTCTTCTATTTCTCTAGAGCCTCCCATGTCTTGATGACCTTTCTCTTATGTTACAAGCTTTCAGGTTGCAGAGTAATCAGGGAAAAGGTTTGCCCCAAAACAATTTACTAATGTTTAAAACCATTCCTCATTCATTTTTAATGGGCATGCAGCAACATAATCTAAGAGTGTGAAGCCGTATCAAATAATTACTCAAAGTACAGAACACACAGAGACTTGCCACCTGACCATTTAATTCACTGAACATTCCCCTGAATTAGTCAGAGCAAACATGGGGTCAGCCTTCTCTTTGGTTTTCCATGCTTCTGCCACCACTGACTGAGCCTCTGCTAACAAGATCCAGTAAAGAAGAGCGCAGGATAGGTGGACTATTTAGTACAGAAGAGAGGATAAGTCTCTGTGTGTACCAATGCAGACACATATCCCCTCTCAAAATATAAATTTAAGTTCATATTAAATTTCATTCCAACTTAAGTTTTAGGGCAGAAGACAAACCTATTAAGCCATTCGAAAGGAGAAAACCAACGGATGGGAACAGAGAAACTCTGGAATCAGAACTTCCCCACCTACCCCACCACACCACCGCCACCTGAATGTTACCAGAACCAGGCCATCCCTCGGGGCTTTTCGAGTTTGGACTAATTATCAGGGAGCTTAGGGCGGGGACATGTGCCCATGCACAGCATAGGCCGATCTCACGGTACTGGATGGGAAAGGAGTAAATGTCCATGTATGCACCTGCTGGAAAAGGAAGTCTTTTAATTGGCAAAGGGATAGTAAGAAGATAAAGTAGAGGTTGGGAAGAAAAAAACTTAACATTACTGTGGAACATAACAGATTAAAGATTGGATAGTTTGATCCAATTTATTTCATGTATAGTCTCCCCTCATGGAAAGAAAGAAAGAAAGAAAAAGAAAGAGTGAGCCCAAGCCCAAGGCTTAAGGAATAATCAGCTTGGTCTCCGTTTTGCCCGAAGACCAGAATGACAACAGAAGCGCCAGGATGCACGACTCTGACCAAGCCCCAGAGATCCTGTGCTCCTCTCCTGCTGCTCAGAGATAACTATAATAGAAATAGGTGTTTGAGCAGCATTTTGGCCTTTCCAATCAATTTATGCTCCTTCCTTGCTGCATTTAGCAGTAACGATGGGCCCGCGATCTCAAGTTACTAGTGGGTTAGTGAGCACAGCCCACGGCAGTTTCAGTGCAAAATGGACAAGAGCTGAAGTCTGCTCACGTACGAGGGCATCGGTGCCAAAGCCGACCCTCGACTTTTTCTGGAAATAGACAACAAAACCCTCAAGGTTTACAATCAGGAAGTTTCACTAAGAACAAATTTCAAAGTCAAAAAGATGGGGTGGGGAGGCCTGGGTGGCTCAGTTGGTTAAACATCTATCTGCCTTCGGCTCAGGTCATAACGGGATCGAGCCCCACATCCAGCTGCCTGTTCTGCGGGGAACCTGCTTCTCCCTCTCCTTCCCGTTTGTACTCTCTCTCTCTCATGAATGAATGAATGAATGAATGAATGATTAATACCACCTTAAAAAAAAGAAGACGGGGCGAAGGTCTTACAAAGCTCTCACTGTGCATGTTTGTTACGGTGAACTAGCGCCCCTGTGAACAGTTGCCCCGGGTCTGGGCCTGGCGAGGAGCTCCATCTACCCACCGGTCACTGGCCTTGGGGCATGTGAACCACCTAGCAAGCTGCGATGCTACAATTTTTCCTTACCTCCACTGCCACATGGGAATTTTTGAGAAATCAGCTTCAAGTTTTACTCAAAAGTCAGTATCCTAAAGTTACAAAATCAGCGCTAAAGATATTTGGACCTGCTCCATGAGAAGCTGTGAAAAGGCGTCTGGTGTCCGCACATGAAACATTAACCAGGGCTTTAAAACCCAGGGAAAACTGGGCTTGTTACTTACCTAACTAGCTAATGCTATCCATTAGGATCTGTTTATATACATAGAGTATATACATATATATATATATATGTATTTTCACAACAGAGTTCTTCCTAACACAAATTTAATATTTATAAAAAATTTACTCATACATGTACAGATCTGAATCTAAAATTCCACACCCAATCCTGAAATAAAATTAATGAAATATAGTCCATGATATCATATTATTAGATATACTATCCCATTAACTTAGATATATTTAACATCTGATGTCTTCTGTATTTGTATATAATCTTGTTTAGAGGTAAACATATAGTCTTTTTTCACAGTAAACATATTTTTGTAATAGGAAAACCACGAAAGTAAAATTGAGACGAAGGAAAGCATCAATTTTGATTACAAAGCCACCCTCTACAGAGTAACAGAATTGCTCTTTGAAATTTGTTTTCTTGCTATGGATACTTCCCAACCAATGGTGGATTATTTCTGTCTTCTGAGTATTAATGCGCTCTGAATACAGAAGCACTGAGAGAGCCCCGCCCTATGTTACAAACTAGACAATGCAATGTCTTCATTTTTGGTGAATTTCGATCCTGAAAAAGACAGATTAAAAACAGACATTGTTTATTGATGCGTGTTCCTTAGCTTTTGAGAAGGGACTCATGTTTGGGTAGTCTGCACCGTTACCGCGATCTCTACATATTCTCAGAAAACAAAGCAGCACAGAGTTCCCTTTAGAAAGCGTTACAGGCCGTTTTGCCCCTAACTTGTCATCAATAACATCAAAGATATGACATAAAAGGAAAAACAAAACTATAAATCTCAAACCATTTAAAAGAGCAAAATTATATTCCATATCCTACAAATGGCACGGTTGTGTCATATATAAACATGTCATGAGACAGACAGCACATAAAAGTGTGTGCCAACTGTATCATAAATTCCACAGAAATACAGACGAGGAATTCAGAGAGATCTGCTCCATCCCCCATCTGCCCTGTGAGGGGCTGGTTGCTTCCTCCTGCTCTCCTGATTCCTGGTGGGACAATCTCAGTTTAACTCCCGAGCCTCTCTCAGCCCCTTACTCACTTCTTACCTGGGCAGGAGGAAGGACGTCTCTGAGTCGGGAGGCTGAGAGAGGGAAATGATCAGGTGTATACCGTTCGGCCCTCTAAGTCCCCACACTGCACTCGCATTCAGCTCTGCTCGCCAGTGTGGTCTAAGATAACTGGGGCCATGCACACGCAGAGAGGCCAGAGGCTGCCTGATTCTGTCAATGCCGGCCTAACTGTCAGGCTGCCAGAGGACTTCCTGAGGACTCCTCCCAAAGGACTCACACCTTCTTGGGAGAGAAACCAGATGCTACTTTCTCCAGCCTTGACTAATGGTAATAAAGCTGCTTCCTCTCCAGCTTGATTCCTGTGTCTACTTCTCAGGATGCCACACGGGGTGGGGGAAAGTAGATTACCCATTACACCAACGGGTCAGTTAGTTCTTGCTGCATAACAAACTGTCCCGACACTCGGCAGCTCAGAATGACACCGTTGATTAGTTCATGAGTCTGAGCTTCAGCTTGGTAGTTCTGGTGTGAGCCAGCCCAGCTGACCTCTCCTGGACGTGCTCATCAGCTCGTGACCGGCAGCTGGCTGATCTCAGGTGCCCTCATTCCTAAGTCTGGGGGTTCCCTTCATGTGGTCTCTCACCATCCAGCGGCCTAGCCCAGGTTCGTTCACATGGTGTTAAGGATGGTGTTCCCAAGAGGAGCACAAGATAACAAGCTCCAACATGTAACCAACTTTTAAGTCTCCTGCTGTGCCTTGTCTAATAATTGTTCTATGGACCAAAATAAATCCCATGGCTGAACTCTTGAGGCACTGAGAGAGAGGGCTACCCAAGGGTGTAGACACAAGGGGACCATTATTGTGACCATTTCTGAAGACAATCCTTCAGATTGTGGCTGTTTAAAATGAAACGGTCACAAATTATTTGATACTCTTCCCACTGAGTGGTGGAATCTTTGTGCCCCACCATGACTCTGGGCAAGCTTGTGCCAATTTTGACTTAACAGAACATAGCAGAAGTGACACTGTCTGATCTCCCAGGCTACTACAGGCTTCCTCTTGGTTCTCTGTCAGGCTGTTTCCTCTTGGAACATTCTCTCTCAGAACCTAGCCATCTGTGAGAAACCCGAACCACATGGAACCACATACAGGTTGCTCTAGTCAACAGTCTGAACTCAGCACATGCTTTGAATCATCCTAGCCCAGGAACCTGGTATGTGACATAGGATAAAGCTTCCAGAAGACTCCAGCATTCATACACGCAAGTCACCCCCAGCCATATGTCTTCTCTGCTAAAGCCCCATATATCATGGAGATAAGCCAACCCTACTGTGCCCCACCGGAATTCTTGACCCACAGTATCCAACAGGATTTAAGAGAGCCATTGTTTGATCCTATTAAGTTTGGGGTGGTTTAATGGGCCATAATAATAGGGGGATCATACACTAACTTCATCACTTGCTTTACTTCATTATTCAGAAGATATTATTTCTTTCAAGCTGAAAAGAGAAGGCAGTGACAGATGAAGTCTGAATACTAATAATTCTGCTGTCTTTCTGGGATTTAGAAAAAGCATTTTAAAAATGATTCGCATAGAATATTCAGACATATAAAATAAATCAGTCATGGGGATGTACTGTGTAGCATATCAACTATAATTAGTAATATTCTGCTGCATATTCGAAAGTTGCAAAGAGAGTAGACCTTAAAAGTTCTCGTTGCAAGAAAAAAAAGTTCCCAACTATGAATGGTGATGGATGGTAACCAGACTTATTATGGTGATCGTTCTGCAATGTATACGAATACAAAACCATGATGTTGTGCACCTGAAACTCACATCATGCTGCACATAAACTACACTTCAATGAAAATTGTTTTAAATGTTCAGATAAAATTATCCAATAAGGCAAAAGTTTTATTTCTCAATAAAGTTTTCTATGTCGCAATTATGTCACTTATTATTCATTGTGTACTTGTGTAGGTACTAATAGTTCAAGAAACATATTGCAGGGGTCAGACACTATTTTTGTTGCTGTCATTCAACAAAGACCCACACATACTAAATCTCTGTCCCTATAGAACATATATTTGGCAAGGCGCTGGAGACCATAAACACGTAAGTATATAATAATGAAAAAGAAGCCAACATTTATTCATTGTTTACTAGGTACCTGGCACCATTACAAGCACTTCAGAGGTAAACAAATAATTTATACCTTTTCATAACCCTGTAAGATCAGTCCTATTATTACCCCATTTTGAAGACCAGCAAAACGAGTCCTTTGCTATCTTGTTTAGACATTTAAAACCCTGTGGAAGGGTTACTTATGCAAGTCTTCTACTATGCATTTAGGTATGCCCCAAATAATGGAGCAGGGAAAGGGAGGGCTTGCCTACACACCACCAATTCCAGCCCCATCAGCATTTACTGAGCACTTACTGTGTATCGGGTGTCCCACTAGGCTCTGGATACACCACCATGAACAGGAAAGCCGTACCTCCTGCCTAAACTGTAAGGACAGGTATATATGCACACCTGAAATCAGAAGCCTTTTTCACAGCATTTCTGCCTCCGTGCTGTTCTCTTTTTAGGACATAAGATCCCTACAGACTTGTACCATGTTTTCTCCACAGTGAAAACTACCGTCAAGTGCCACAGCCATCAGAAAGTGCCTGCGACTATAAATCAAGGCAACAGGTGTCCAAGGTGTCCAGCTCATAGCGTGAGGCCCCAAATCCTCAAATACAAACGCACATATCTTATGAGACTTATAAGCATTAACAAAGTAGCAGCAGTATTATCTCACAGAACCCAATACCTGCTAGATGTGTTCCCCATTTTATCTTCTCTACTGATGCGTGCATGCCGTTTTCTATTTCCGCTACACCCCTGGCCGAAGGAGACCAACCTCAGGGATATACGGTTAGCAGGTGAAGTCCAGACTCTTTTCCAGCATACCTCTTTTAGAAAGAGAGAGAAAAGTTCCTGGGCTTTCTCTTCTACTTACTGGGAACCCAGCTGGCTTGACTGATCATGTGTCTTCTTCCAGGTGATCAGTACAACTGACAATGATCAATGCTGTTACTACACGGTGCTAGAAACTGAGGCAAAATACGCTTCCCACAATACGGCAAATCCTTTCTTCTTTTCTAGACTCCAAGAGGCTGACTTTTGGCAGTGTGGAGAACAAGAACGGGTCTGCCCATTGCTCTACACCCTTGAAGCCAGCAGCCTGCAACTCCCACTGACCACCCATGAGTCAGTCCTGTATCTACACAGGGTGAAATTTCCTGCTCTCACTGTGAACGTATTCCTTTCATTCCCAAAGCAAAGGGTACTCTAAAATACAGGGTGTTCCCACTACCACAAATTTCCATATAATTTCATTGTGGGAACAAATGGTAACGAACACCATATGAAATCCATTCATGATGATATTTTAATCTTAACTGGAAAAGAACAGAGTGTTTAATATTTATTCTCCATGGATACTGCAAGAATTAGTTAAGGGGCAGGAAGACATTTGTACTTGGAACTTAAACTTTAAAATGTAAGACCCAAGTTATTTTCTAATACTTAAAGTAATCCTTACATATTTTCCTAGAGTCCTCAAAAGCAGTTTTGATTCAATCATTCCACAATGTTTAGATGCATTACCTCATTTTAAAACAGTGTATTAAAGTAATAAGGAGAGCTAATCCCTCTTGCAAAAAGTAAGTGCTAACGACTTACGAGTATCTTTCAGAATAAAAGCTAATCCTTCGTCAAAATGGTGTCTTAAAACTGAGGCCCACCTCTTTCCTCACACTTGATCATTAGCTGCCCCCAAACCATGCAGGAAGGTTGGCGGGGTGATCCTTGGTGCTCTGAGTTACGACAAACATGGTGTGCAGGAGAGCTTTTCCTTCCATATTTGACACATAACCTAAGCAGAACCACCCCAGGCAATTTCCTTTCATAATAAAGCTTTCTCTTCAAATTTCTCGAATAATTATATATTTTTACAAATATGGCTAATCCCAAAGCATGGCACACAATGCAGAAACGAAAATGGAAAAACTATTTAAGAATTACAGAAGAGTGGAAACAGGAAGAACCACAGAATTCATCAGGTTCAATCCCACTGTTTCAGAGATGAGGACACTCTAGCCCTAGGTTTCTCTATGAATTGTTTTAAAAACTTAAAAAAAAGTCAGCTGCATACTTGCTCCAAATCACTTAAAACACTGATTTTCAAATGGCAGTCCTCTATTTCTAGAGTTCATCAGCAAAGATCTCAGGGGCCCCCTGGGGGCAGAGGGCTTCTGGCTACTCATCTTCAACTACGTCAGATCTTGTTTTCTCTATTTCCTCTTTGGGGTTCAGCATGAAATTTCATTTGAAGAAGGAAGGCCACTGCTTTACCAAATCTAATAAGCACTGCTTTAGATACCTGAGCCAATCTATTATTTTCTTTCTAGTGCAAACTTAAGATTTTTTTTCGATCCCAACAGCACCACTGGGTGGTGAGGAGGCCAGAGATGATGGGAGATTCCATGGTGTGGCTTCAAGAATCGCAGGAGAATTCAAGAGGATGACTAGGCTGTGGTTCCAGGAGGAAATGCACAAACCTTAAGATGTCATATTCGATCTTCTAAACAATCAACCACAAAATCAACATGAGCAGAAACAGGGCGGGCTATGCATAGTGCAGGTCCAAAGTGCTAGTGACGGCCATTTTTACAAATACCATCACGCCCACTTTAGAAAACTGGACCTCAGCTCAGAAGACTCACCCGACACTGTTCATTCTTTCAACTTTGACAAGAACATTTCATTTCCATAACCACCAATCACGACTAAAGGAGACTAAGAAATCTGTCTTTCTACCTACCAGGTTTATCACATTTCAATGATGTAAATATACCAAGACAAAACTTCCCAAAATAAATTGTGAAATACAGGTCTACTCATTTTATTGAGTATATGTTACCCAAAAAGTTACTAAAAAGTTATCAAATTAAAATAAACTATTTATATTTCATTTTTAATCATAAAATAATTTTGTTAAAGAAAATAACCACTGGAGGATCCTTTATTAATGAATTGACTTAAAAACCTACAGAATATAAAATACAGTTGGACTAATTCTTATTCATTTAGCAAACCTTTAAAGATTTGCAATGGTAAAGACTTAAGTGATATTTATTTATTCATTTTATTGTGTTATGTTAGTCACCATAAAATCTAGTCACATCTAGGAGGGGCACTTGGGTGGCTCAGTTGGTTAAGCCTCCAGCTCCTGATTTCAGCTCAGGTCATGATCCCAGGGTCATGAGATCAAGCCCTGCGTAGGGTTCTGCGCTCAGCAGGGAGTCTGTTTTATGTTCTCTCTCCCTCTCCCTCCACCACCCACTCATGCACATGCTCGCTCTCTCTCCCTCAAAAAAAAAAAAAAAGATTTAGGAATTATAAAACAATCTGTAATCATAGCCTAACATAGTCTGAAACACATTATCTAAGAAAAAGAAATTGTAGTGTTATGCTTATCTCTTAAAGACTCAGGTATCTAAAATATTCTAATATATGTTTTGAACTTCTTGAAAAGGATTCAAGGAAAATACTCACAGTTACTTATCACTCCTCCCAGTGGATCGCCTTTAAAATCAAATTCAATATCCATATATTTGCCCTGCCAAAGAAAGATTTCGTGAGTTTTCAAGTTCACCTCAAAATAGTCAGTGTATCTTCTTAGAGAATAGCATGCTAAGCCCTTCATACATTTGTTTAAATGTAATTAACACATAATTTATGTAACCATGAGGCAAAACAATATGCCTCCATAAATAATTCATACTAAGTACCACATTAGCTAACATATCATGTTGCTAATTCAGGAACAGATCTCCTTAGCCAGCATGTGACTTTTTCATTTCAGTTACCTATTTCAAGTGTCTAAAGAGTGTGTGTGTATTCAAGAATTAAAACTGGGAAAAGTTAAGTATTCCTTGTTTATGCACTAGTTGGGAATATAAATTATTTCATTTTTATAAGCAAAATGTGTTTTAAGCCATGGCTAGAAACTCCAAGTATACTGGACAGTGGACAAAATGGAACACGTAAAGTCCTATTTTTGTGTCCACTCAAATCAAATGCATGATTATATTTTGTAAATGATCTGGAATTAAAGACTGATCATTATTACTCTCCGTGGCTTTTGATCTAGATTATACAGCAATAGACATATCCCAGGATCCTATTACACTTTATAGATAGTATCGTTACACACAGAAACACACATGGAGTTTCATACAGTGACTTTTAAAGAATTGGCCTATATCTGTCTAGTTAAAGAGTAACAGGCATTAACTGAATAACCCAGACAGCTGGTTTTTGTTTGAAAATGGTGTGTTGGTCTAGTAAGTGGTCTTTGCTTTTGTTTCATGTTCTACTTCAGTAAGAGTCACATAGATGGCTTGTAAATAAATCTCCCAAAGAATGACTACTTTAATGCCTTCTATTTTCAAAATAATAGTAGAGGGTCAGAAACGTGATCAGAGGGCTCTCAATCAACAGTGCAGTCTGTGACTTTTCACTAGCTTATACGTGCTCTCTTGCCTTTCCTTTCTTGTCAAGGGTCACCTGGCCCTTTTAAAAGTCTTCTCTCATTTATTAAGCAAATGTCTATCGAGCATTTCTTAGATACTAATGTAAGGCACAAGGAAAAGCAAGGCATCGTTCCTGCCCTCAAGGAAGTTCCAGCCCGAGGGGAGTGGAGCCAGATAAACAGGACATTACTGTGCGCAGAAACATATTCTACAGTGGGGCAGGATGCTATGCACCAAGAACAGGAGACAAAAGCTGAGGTCGGCCCTAGACCAAACGTGAAGTATCAGGGTTAAGACAGGGAGCAAGGAGGCGAGAGAGCAGGAGGAGTGGCCCCACGAACAGGCATCTGTGAGGAGCAGGGAGGAGTGGCCCCACGAACAGGCATCTGTGAGGCTGGCGAGGGAGGCTGGCACACCTCATGGCACCGAGACACTTTCTTGACAGCAAAGTCCTGTCATTAAAGATTTCTTAGTAAGAAGCCATGATCAGACCTGCGTATTTACAAGATCACCCTAGGTAACGTGGGATGGACTGGAAAGGAGCACAACCAGACAGAGTCGACAGGAGGCGGCAGGAGTCATGGGAGAAATGCTGATGGCTTTGAGCAGGAGTGCGCAAAATCGGGAAGAGTAAGCGAGCTGAGAGCTCCGAGAGTCACCACGATGGATCCCGGGTGCATGTAGGCCGTAAAGAAAGGAGGGCAGTGATTAGAAAGACCAGGAATGTGGCCCAGGCAAGCGAGTAGATAGCTGTGCTCTCCACGCTGGCAGGGACAGCAGCCGTGCAGCAGCCACAAAGGAAGGTGAAAGAGTAACGTCACAGGAGAGTCAGAGGTTGACCACAGGAGAGGGGGTGATTTTGATGGAAGGTGCTTCCTGACACAGGAAGTAACCAGATCAGAGTGCAGGCGGAGCGATCAGCGAAAGATGCGTGACAGGAGGGTGTCTCTACAGATTCTGGGACAGGTGAGGCCCCAAAGCTGAGGATGCAGATGAGGAGGAGGAGTGAGGTGATGACGACAATGACCTCCAGGAAGTAACCAACTTGCCCTCAGTTGAGAGTAAGGGATGGGATGGGGGTCTGCGGACAGTAGTAAACCCGTGCAAAGTGGGAAAGGAAGCTGACCCGGGATAAACGAAAGGACAGCGCTGACAATTCAGGTGACCTTGGAGCGGAATTCTCTTCGTTAGCTCATCATGAGTCTACTCAGAGAAGACCAATGCCTCCCACTACCTAGAAAATAAAGGCTAAGACCATGAGCCTGATGATATTCCAAGCCTCCAGGTGAGGCCCTGAACCATCTCTCCAGGCCTTTGGCCCACAGCTCCCTTCACAGACCCTCTCGTCCAGCCCCTGACTCGGACAGGAGCAGGCCCACTCTGGTCTCTCTCCTTGGCTTCCCCACGCCAGCTCCTCCTGCTTTCTACTCAATTTTGGCACATTTCAATCTTACAGGCCCACTCAGAACTGTCCCCTGCCCCAGACTCCTCCAGCTTCGCTATTCAGAATGTCCATAAAGCTATGTTGGGAACTTACTATTTTCTGCCTTGTGTTATAATTATTTTTGAACAAGTCCATTTTTTATGACTTGTTTATAAGCTTTTTAAAAATATTCATTCATCAGTGTTTTCTGAGTCTCTACTCTGACACCAGGCACTCTTCCAGGTCCTGGGGTCACCACAGTGAACAAGGCCGAGCTACTTGCTCCTATGGCTTCTCCTAAGGTCCATGATCAGAGAGAAACAGAGAAGGTGAGTATAATCATTCCAGAGACTAAGGAACGCCTGAAAAAAGTAAAAGCACGATGAAGTCAGAGTCTAGAAAAGGCATCAGGAAGTGACATTTGAGGAGAGACCTAAATGACGCGAGGCGGTGGCCACGCAGAGATCTGGACGCGAGCACATCGTGCAGAAAGACCAGCAACTTCGAAGATCTGAGGCAAGCGGGCGCTCAGCAGCCCTGCCCATGGCAAAGGCCGTGCTGCGAGGCCAGGCAGGCCAGGGCCCGGAGCAGGCCGCAGCTCACGCCGGCAGGCAGGGGAGGCTTCGGGAGGGGCCTCCACTGCACTCCAGGGGCAGGGGGAGCCACTGAGGGCTTTCAGCTTGTAAAGACCGTTCTGGATGCCAGCAGGGAACGGTCTGTAGGCTGCAAGAGGAGATGCGGGGAGACCCATGCTGAATTAACTATTAAAAAAAAAAAAGAAGAAGGAAAGAAAAAGAAACCAAACCCCCAATCAGAGATTTCAAACAAATGAATACTTCGGACGGGCTTTTTTATTGCTCCGAATGAAAGGTTCGTAATGGAATTTTCGGGACCCTCTGCGCGCTCCTAGCTGGGCTCTCTGCAGACAGGACGGGTCCTCGGGGCTCCCTCATCTCTCCTCTTCCCCGCCCTGAAACCGTGGCTGCGAAGAGCCACTTCCACCGTCTTGCGGGTCTCTTTTCAGCAGAAGTTCCGTATGTGAAGCTAGAGGGACTTGGGGCAGGGCGCCGCGCGGGGGCCGCCCCAGACCGCGGGCCGGGTTTGGCGGCCGCCGCGGGCGCGCCCAGCTACCCCGCTGCGCCGAGCAGCTCCTCGGACCGGCCAGACGACTCGCGGGTTCCCGGCGCGGAATCCGTCTGCAGAGACCCGCGCCACGCACGGCGCCACGCACGGCGCAGCAGCGGCTGTGAACGCGGCAGTCGATCGAGTGACGGCGCGGCGGGGGAGGTCGCGGGTCCGGGCGCCGGCGAGCAAGCCGAGTTCCGAGAACCGGGCTGAAAGGACTCGGCCTCTGGCCACGCGTTCACCGCGCCCCGACGCCCACTAAGGGGACGTCTCCGAGTCACTCGTCCAGGCCAATCACCCGCCAAGCCTTTCACTAGGTCTCAGACCCCGCGGAGTAGTGAAGACTCCCGAGACCCGGTCTCCCGCATTCTTACAGTCTACAGACTAAACGTACTTAGACATTTTCTAAGTGTACGTGTATAACCTGCAAACAGCAAGAAAAGAAACAGGCCCCATAAAGGAGCTGGATCCCTTGGAAGGACTCCTACCTGCCCGCACCCGCTTGTTTCCGTCATGAGATCAGCCCGTCCCCACGACAGGTAAGGGCACTGCTCAAACCCGCGTAACCACGGGCAGGGCTGACCCCACGGAAAATCGCACAGCCTGGAGCCTGGAGCCAGGAGCCTCCCACTTCCCAGGCTACCAGAACCGCCGCTACCTGGGTCACGGTCCTGCCGTGAGCCCTGGACGGCGCTCACGAGAGAAAAGCGAAAAGCGCGACAGAAAGACGTGACGGGGAGAAAGGGGGGGGGGTGTCTGGCAGAGAAGCACCAAAACCTCCCAAAATCGTCCCAAGGAACGTATATGAGGAAACTGCTTATAAAATAAATAACCTTTTATGAAATTTGTAAGACTGGTTAAACCCTACAAGAAAGGGGCCAATTTCGAAACGTCCCCATCACACTCAACTCCCTTCCCCGCGGTCATCAGGTAGCGTCCGGGTCTCCACAAAAACGACAGGCAGGCCGGCGCCTGCTCAGCTGGGGAGACCACAGCGGGCCTCCGAGCGCGGGGCATGCCGGGGAGAGCCGGGCGCGGGGCATGCCGGGGAGAGCCGGGCGCGGGGCATGCCGGGGAGAGCCGGG